>NC_060912.1:12006157-12248657 GCF_014805685.1 Silurus meridionalis | reverse complement strand
CCTTCAAATAAAGATCAGGCATGTAAGCTGGGCATTGAACAGATATGCCATTGCCCTTTAACACCAAAAGCTCCAACACCTTAAACCAAGACAGTTTTCCAGTGTTTGGTCCAAAACTTGACCTACAAAGTTCTTGCCCTGTGACATTATCAGACTCCTACCCCTTGACCCACAGTTAACCTGAGATCTTCACCAGGGTTTCCGCTGGGTTTTAAAAAGTCTAGAAAAGTGAAAATCAGAATTGTAGTCTTTAAAAAGTCTTAAATAATTAGAATCAGGTCTTAAATGTGTGATGTAACACTAGCTCTAACGCTAATGTAAACGCTCCTGCAACACTTGAGAATATGTTTGTTGGTTAGTTTCTGTGGTTGTTGTAGTTCGTTCTTTCGAGTCCAAATACAATTCGCTGTATTGCGAATGAGACCAATATGCAACAGCCAATCAGCTTCCAGTTACTGGCATGAATTTTTTTGATTGTACCACAGACGTAAAACACATTTTCTTTTACAGCGATGGAGAAGTGCGAGTTTAGCGATTTATTACTTGGCTTGAAAGAAATAAATGTTACAGCTAACAGTGTATTTGTGTGTGTTTTTATATTGTGATCTCGGTCTTGCATTTCATTCTTAATAGTCTTACCAAAGTCCAAAATTTGACTTGCAGAAACCTTGTCCACACACTGACCTCAAGATCTTAAGTCCAGAACCTGAGGAAAAGACTTTTCTATCTGGTCACTCAGCTCTAATTGCTTGAATGCACAGTTTTGTGTTGAGAGTCACCGTAGTAACCCACAGTCACTTATAGCCGTGTTTGTGTATTTGTCAGATGCAGGAGGTGAGGCTGACGCAGACATGGTCGATCGAGACAGCGATAGCCTCTCAGAGGGAGGAGAGGACGAGAGTGAATCGGACGACCAGAGCGACGGAGAGGGGGATGAACCGCTGGAGAGGAGGGGCACCGGAAGCCGACATGATGAACGAGAGCGGGATGAGGAGAGGGAAAGAGGTCGGGCAGAGCTAGAGAGCTGCTTAAGATGGTTTGTGTCTGGGGGTTTTTTCACACGTTGTGCTCATGTTCGTGTTTGTGGTGTTTAGGTCGCATTGTCCGTTTTGCTGATATCCCACAGCCGGCAAAGAAGCGGAAGAAGAGGGTTGTGAAGAAAACAAAGGCTATTACACCTTTACAGGCCATGATGTTGAGGATGGCAGGTACTCTCTCTCTCTCTCTCTCTCTCTCTCTTACACACACACACACACACACACACACACACACACACACACACACACAAAGTTCAATATAGTCTAGGTCTATAACATGGATCTCTTTATAGTAAGTGTGTGTGTGTGTGTGTGTGTGTGTGTGTAGGTCAGTCTGTTCCAGAGGAAGAGGAGGAGGTTGAAGAGGAGGAGTACACGGACTCCGATCAGTCTGACAGCGAAGCCTTGGAACCCCCTGGCGACAACCAATCAGTTCTGTCAATGAACAGACTCCCCCCACCATCAGCCCCAATGGGAGCGCCGCCACCACAACAGCAGCCACCACCCCACCTGCAGCCTCCACCAATCTCAGGCCCTCCTCCTTTAGGACCTCCTCCTGCTCCTCCAATGAGGCCTCCAGGTCCACCCTCAGGTCCACCTCCTGGACCTCCACCAGGTAAGTCAGGAATATTTTTAATTTACTGTCAGTGAATGAGAATTCAAGCCAACTAGATGTGTGTGTTGTGTTGTGTGTACAGGTGCCCCACCATTCCTCAGACCCCCGAATTTACCTGGTGCCCTGAGGGGGCCAATGCCTCGTATGTTGCCCCCTGGTCCCCCTCCTGGACGACCTCCAGGCCCACCCCCCGGCCCACCACCAGGTCTTCCTCCAGGTCCCCCTCCAAGGGGACCGCCTCCCAGGCTGCCTCCACCTGCACCACCAGGTGAGTGTTGCCAGTACTGTGTATCCTGAGACAAGTTTTGCACCTTAATGGAATCATTCTTGTATTGTTGGATACAGGTATAATTCTTAGTTGTGGGTTTTTCTGCAGGAATGCCTCCTCCTCCTCCTCGTGCTGGGCCTCCACGTATGGCTCCACCCCTCTCCATGTTCCCACCCCCTTTGAACCCCAATGTCCTGAGTGCACCTCCCAGCATCGTTCCTCGTCAGAAACCACCAGCTTCTTCTGCTGCATCTGCCCCTGGCAACGAACCCTCAATCTTAGCTCCGCCTTCCCTCTCCCTCTCCATCCGCCCGTCTTCTCTACAGATGCCCCCTCCTCCGGGTACTGTTCCTACCCCTGTCAACCCCCCGACCCATACCATAGAGAAGCGTGCAAACATCACGAGCGTCCCCGGCGCTGCGGGCCAATCAGGCGCTGCCACTATCTCTGCAAAACCGCAGATCATCAACCCCAAAGCGGAAGTGACACGGTTCGTACCCACGGCCTTGCGTGTGCGGCGAGACCGAGTTACCCCACAGGGGGCCGTGAGTGCAGAGAAAGCAGGAAGGATGGAAAACGAGAGAATGGGGCACGGCCTGAAACCCATGCTCTCAGTAAACCCTGCCCAGCCTAGCTCCAACTCTGCCCCTAGCAACATGAAGACAAAAGACCAGGTGTATGAGGCTTTCATGAGAGAGATGGAGGGATTACTGTAAAACAGTGGGGGCGGGGCTAGGATAGGTAGAAGATAATTGGTCAGAAATGTGAGGATAAAGTTTGCATCGTATATATCTATGCTAGCGTCCATAAATTACACCATGTTCCTGGAATCAGCAGTGCGACTGGGTCCTATCGTGAGTTAACCCCAACATTTTTATATTGAGCTATGTTTAGATGTTTAGTGTCTGATTTGGAGATGGGATTATGTAATGATGTGTTTCTGAACTTAAAAATAAACACCAAAACCTTCTCAGACTGTTTCCCTGTGTATCTGTGCTATTTCTACTATATGTTTTGATAATTTGTAAATTGTTAACCTTTAGATTTATTCACACCAATTTCACCAGTTACGTTTTTAATCCTCATAAATAAAAAGGACTGATTTCACTAAATGTAGTTGAATAAAAGTAAAATGTGAGTTTGAAATGTGACGTTACAGTAAAAATCTCCACAAGTAAACACTTCAGTAAAGAACAGATACGAGAAAAATAACTACTTAAGCACAGTAACAAATTACAGTTAATTCATTACTGTCCAACACTGTGGATAACAAACTTTTAATCAAGTATTATATGTCTTCTATTTCTATTATAATATAATTCACTGATGGTAGGACTAGAACACACTTCAGACATTCACACTTCAGATATTCAGACACACTTCAGACATTCACACTTCAGACATTCAGACACACTTCAGACATTCACACTTCAGACATTCAGACACACTTCAGACATTCACACTTCAGACATTCAGACACACTTCAGACATTCAGACACACTTCAGACATTCACACTTTAGACATTCAGACATTGTATTATACTGTTTACATGCTGTTCTTTGCACCTTCGACTGCTGCTACATTTTTGCACTACATTGTTCTGTTTATACTCACTTCTGGGATATAGTTTTTATTTTGTATAGTTTTTACAGTTTTCTAGTACAGTACTGTATAATCAAGTATACAGTAGGTTTACTGGTCGGCGCTATATAGGGTTTTGTGTCTTGTCTTGTGTCGTCTGTCTGCACTGTTTGCACCAGGTTGCACTCGATGCACTTTATGTAGCTTGTGTTGTAGCTCTATGTTGTTTTGTTTGTTGTTGTTTAGTGTAGCACCAGGGTTCTGGAGGAATGTTGTTTCGTTTTTACTGTGTACTGTGTACCACTGTGTATAGTAGAAATGACAATAAAAGCCTCTTGACTTGACTTGACCCAGAAATAACTGCTAACTATATGCTAATTAAATTAATGCTTTGATATTGAAGAAAACAAAAGATTTCACTTACAGTCAGAAGAATTATAATTATACAATCGATATAAAATAAAGATCATTTATTGGTTTAGTTTATTATTTAAACATTTTATTTCATTTTTTTAAAACCACACACTCGCCGGGAACTAAATTTCCCCTAAGCCATTGCGGTCGTACTTTCCACTTCCGCTCTTGCGCAGTTCGTCTTCACAACACGTTGGTGCTAAAACATGGCCGATTCACCAGAAGCAGGAGATCCAGAGATTTCTGAGGAATCACACGAGGAAGAAGCTGAAGTTACACTCGAAGAGGAGAATGTAGAGCCGACAAAGAGCTTCAAAGAGCTGGTAACGAGGATTATTATCACACACACACACACACACACGATACGAGTTCGAGATACTCGACTTTTCTAAACAACTTCGGTGTGTGTGTGTGTGTGTGTGTGTGTGTGTGTGTGTGTGTGTGTGTGTGTGTGTTGTAGGGAGTAACAGAAGTGCTGTGTGAAGCATGTGATCTGTTGGGATGGAAAACACCTACCAAGATTCAGATCGAGGCGATTCCTGTTGCTCTGGAAGGTGAGGTGTGTGTGTGTGTGTGTGTGTGTGTGTGTGTGTGTGTGTGTGTGTGTGCGCGAGTGTGAGATTTTCTGAAAGCCTGTCTGTCTGTCTGTCTATGTGTCTCTCTCTGTATCTCTCACCCTGAGTGTGTGTGTGTGTGTGTGTGTGTGTGTGTTAGGGAGAGATGTGATTGGTCTGGCTGAGACGGGTTCAGGGAAGACTGGAGCGTTTGCTGTGCCCATCCTGCAGTCTCTCCTCTTGTCTCCTCAGCGTCTCCACACACTCGTCCTGACGCCCACCAGAGAACTCGCCTTCCAGATCTCCGAGCAGTTCGAGGCTCTGGGTTCGAGCATCGGGGTAAAGACGGGTCAGTTACACCTTCCAGTGTTTTATTTTATTTATTACATCGTCACGTTCTCCCCATCTGATGCTGTGGAACGCGTGTCCTCACCTGGAGACTCCTTCCATACACAGCACACAATCACATCTCACCTCACAGAGAACTTCATCGTTCAGACGCACACACACCTCGTATTTGGACTTGCACCACTGTCACAGCTGTTTTCTACAGAATTCAACACTTTTGGGGTGTGTGTGTGTGTGTGTGTGTGTGTGTGTGTGTGTGTGTGTGTGTGTGTGTTTTTCTTACAGCCGTTATTGTTGGTGGAATTGACATGATGTCACAGTCACTGGTGCTGGCTAAGAAACCTCATGTAGTAATTGGTGAGTGTGTGTGTGTGTGTGTGTGTGTGTGTGTGTGTGTGTGTGTGTAGGGAGAGATGTGATTGGTCTGGCTGAGACGGGTTCAGGAAGACTGGAGCGTTTGCTGTGCCCATCCTGCAGTCTCTCCTCTTGTCTCCTCAGCGTCTCCACACACTCGTCCTGACGCCCACCAGAGAACTCGCCTTCAGATCTCCGAGCAGTTCGAGGCTCTGGGTTCGAGCATCGGGTAAAGACGGGTCAGTTACACCTTCCAGTGTTTTATTTTATTTATTACATCGCCACGTTCTCCCCATCTGATGCTGTGGAACGCGTGTCCTCACCTGGAGACTCCTTTTATACACAGCACACAATCACATCTCACCTCACAGAGAACTTCATCGTTCAGACGCACACACACCTCGTATTTGGACTTGCACCACTGTCACAGCTGTTTTCTACAGAATTCAACACTTTTGGGGTGTGTGTGTGTGTGTGTGTGTGTGTGTGTGTGTGTGTGTGTGTGTGTGTGTGTTTTCTTACAGCCGTTATTGTTGGTGGAATTGACATGATGTCACAGTCACTGGTGCTGGCTAAGAAACCTCATGTAGTAATTGGTGAGTGTGTGTGTGTGTGTGTGTGTGTGTGTATGGCAGTCACTTACTCCAGTACCACCTTGAGTGCATCAGGTAATTTAGACTGTGTGTGTGTGTGTGTGTGTGTGTGTGTGTGTGTGTGTGTGTGTGTGTGTATCAGCTACTCCTGGTAGATTAATTGACCACCTGGAGAACACAAAGGGATTTAACCTCCGAGCTGTAAAGTTCCTGGTGATGGATGAAGCGGATCGGATCCTCAACATGGACTTTGAGTCTGAGGTAAATTCTCACAACGCACAATAAATACTTGACAGCATTTTTGCCACAATCAAGAAGGACTTAAATCTTATCTGAACAGTGAAGGGTTAAGGGCCTTGCTCGAGGACCCAGAAGTGGTACTGGGATTTGAACTCATAACCTTTCAAACAACGTCTTAAGCACTGAGCTCAGGGTTTCCTCAGGGTCTTAAAAAGTCTTGATTAAAATTGTAGTGCTTGGTTAAGGTCAGTTGCTAACAACATGTTTGTGTGTGTTTTTATGTTGTGATATCGGTCTTAGATTTAACTCTTAATGACCTAAAACAGCTCCTAAATCTGATGTGACAAATCCTTGAGCTTCATACTTGCTGTCTGTGTTTCTTTTCTCTCTGGGGCTCAGGTGGATAAAATTCTGAAGGTGATTCCACGAGAGAGACACACATTCCTATTTTCTGCCACCATGACGAAAAAGGTACACACACTGCATACACTTACACAGTCTGAATTGAATTGTGTGAATGGTAATGAATTGTGTGTGTGTGTGTGTGTGTGTGTGTGTTTTATGTTTAGGTCCAGAAATTACAGAGAGCTGCTTTAAAGGATCCGGTGAAATGCGCTGTTTCTACCAAATACGCCACAGTGGACAAGCTGCAGCAATATTACATCTTCATCCCCGCTAAATACAAGGTACCACCTAATGAAATCACTAAGCTAAAGATAGAATGATGGTGGATGAGGTTCTGGTTGGATATGTCCTGTTGGGAACACCAGCGATCTGATACTGTGACCGATAATGAGACGCTTATTCCATATCAGATTGGATATTCACTCAGGTGCTGTGTTTCAGGACTGCTACCTGGTCTCCATCCTGAATGAATTGGCGGGGAACTCCTTCATGGTTTTCTGCAGCACGTGCAACAACACACAACGGGTGACGCTGTTACTGAGGAACCTGGGAATCACAGCTATCCCTCTCCACGGACAAATGAGCCAGGTACACTTACACATCTGAACATGCATGCTCCGTTGTTCTCCTAATAGGGACATGGGACTCCTGCCTTCAGAAAGGAAATCCAAAATAATAAATATCTGGTGAAAATATCTACCTTAGCCTCAATTCAGCAGAATTACCGTGTTGTTTCTCGGTACGTTTGCACACGGTTCATGAAGGAACTCAGCTGGTCTATGTGAAGGCAGAAACTATCAAGAGGAGTTCTTCTCAACACTGAAAATAGTTCCTTAATGACGTTGTTTGTATGTTGTGGTCGATGTCCTGCTGAAGAATAAATTTGGGGCCAATGAAATGCCTCCCTGATGTTACTGCATGATGCTGTATTTCTCAGCATTGAGGACACGTTAATCCCGACCACATCTCCAACTCCAATTACAGAAATGCAGCTCCAACCTGCAGGAAACCTCCATCACACCACCTGTAGGCTTCAGATACTCATTATTGCTTCTTCAGCCCTTTGACGAACATCCTGCGTCCTGCTACAGCAAATATTTCAGTCCAGAGAACCTGCTGCCTTTTTTCTGCCCCAGTAGTTTACTTTGTACACAGGAGCATCACCATGCTGGAGCAGGTTTGGGTCTCCAAGTTCATGTGAAGGGAAATTTCATGCTCCTGCATTTAAAGACATCTGATACAACTGTGTGCCTTCAGCTTTACGAGAACCGTTTGGGAGCCAATACTTTTGTCCATATAGTGTATAATATATTTAACAGGACTGTACGTATATGTGAGACTGAAGTAAACACTTGAGAATAAAAACGCATGCACGCTGGTGCTCAGGTGATCAATGATGGTTTGGAATCACTGGTTGATGTTTGTGTGTTCTGTGTAGAATAAACGTTTGGGCGCCCTGAATAAGTTTAAGTCTAAGTCTCGCTCGGTGCTGTTGGCGACGGACGTGGCCTCTCGTGGGCTGGACATTCCACATGTAGACTGCGTCATCAACTTCGACATCCCAACACACTCGAAGGTAACGCAATAAAGATCAGTGCACACACACACACACACACACACACACACACACACACACACACACCGAACACTGAAGGGAACAATATTACATCAGTACAGGAGGGTTGTTAAGCTGATGTGTGTGTGTGTGTGTGTGTGTGTGTGTGTGTTTTCAGGACTACATTCACCGTGTGGGCAGAACAGCCAGAGCAGGACGATCGGGAAAATCCATCACATTCGTCACACAGTAATACGATGCGTCATGCTCTCGACACTCTCATAAATATTTTTACACTCAGTGCACAGTTCAGCCACTGTAGACGGATGAGTTACATTAGTGAAATGAACAGAACAGAACAGGTTCCTCTCCTCCTATAACCTGCAGCGTTCTCATTGTTCCGTCTTCAGGTACGATGTGGAACTTTTCCAGCGAATTGAAACTCTGATTGGGAAGAAACTTCCGGCTTTCCCCACACAAGAAGAGGAAGTGATGATGCTGGTGGAGCGAGTGAGCGAGGCGCAGAGATTCGCTCGACTTGTACGTCAAAAATTTAAAAATGAACAGTTCCGATCTCATCCTGGGCCTGAATGCGATGAGTTTTTACCACAAATCACTGAATTCTACAGCTGCTTCCCTCTGATAGTATCCTCGCTTCATTTGTGTTTTCTTTCTTGCTGTACAGGAGATGAAGGAACAGGGAGAGAAGAGGAAAAGGAAAGGAAGAGAAGAAGAAGGAGATGATGCCGAGCACTCGAGCGGTGTGCGGAAAAAAGTGAAGGGAGGAAAGTTTGCAGGAGGGAGAGGCGCTGGCTCTGGGAGGCGCTGGCTCCAGGAGAGGGCGCTGATGTATGCTTTCTCAAGTGAAACCTTTCTGTATATAATTCGTTAGTGATGCACCACTGTCTCTGTTTCTCATGAAATAAACATTGCTTCTTCAAAACATCTGTTCTGTCAATTCATTTAACTTTTTCGGCTGTTAACAGCAGTATTATGGAATACACCTTAAATTGTCCAGTGCAAAAAAATAGTTTTTTGAGAAAGTGATCACTGTAATTAAGGAAATCAAACATCTCTGCTGTGGTAGTGCAATGAAAAGTGAATAGTGAAAACAAATGATTTGAAGGATGATGTTACTGTGTGTTGGTTTGAAAACTGGTTATTGCATCAGAGGTAGGTTTTATGTGGCCATTGTGCAGTGTTATTGAATGATTCAACTAATAAATGCTTCACTTAAAGTAACGTATTTGGATGCTAAATCCTACAGATTGAAAGTTAAGATAATTAACAGTGGTAGAGGAGGTCGCAGCTCAGTGGTTAACGCTTTGGATTTTGGCTCTGAAGGTTGTGACTTCAAACCTCAACCATATCTTACTACCACTCGTTGCTGTGTCTTGTAAATATCTCTTCTGCTGGAAGATCTGCTCCTTTCTAACTCCTTGAACAAGCAGGTAGTTTGAAAATTGAAATTGCATCTTGAACATACTTCAATTATTTACATCGTGTTGGGGAACCTGTACCCACGACCCACACGTTTTCACTTTTCGCCTTCCATAATATGTGTGTGTCATAAACTTATAATAAAATGTAGCCTTAATTGAAATATATATAATTTTAAGAGAATGATGTACTACATCTCATATCTACATTGAGTTTGAGTCAGGAGGAGCATGTTGCCTCTTCTATGCCCAGCTCTTCTCTTCTCCTCTACCCAGCCTGTGTCTGAGCGAGATCACTTTTGTCTGCTTGTGAAAATGAGAAAAGATCAGCTTCTGCTCTCTTTCATGCTGACAGTCTTTGGACAGAATATCTGGTATGAGCCACCAGTTCCTTTCCTCATCTACCACTGGGCTCCAACACCAGCCTGTGTCACATGCATCACATGCATTGATGCCAAACTTTCACTTGTGGAAATCGCATGCAAAACAGTTTGTAATAATGAAGTAATATAATATGGGTGGTGCTGAAGACATGGATGTGTGAAGTGAGTACGAGTGTGTGTTGAGTCTGGGTTGTACAGATCAGTCCCACAGTTGAGTGTGTGTGTGTGTTTGCGTGAGTTTTAGTTTAGTTTAACCAAATGCTGTTGGCTATGCAAAAGCAGTGTGTGGTGTAAATGGTGGTAATTTCAGCCATAATATTTACTAAAGAAAATGTCAATAGATGGCGTAATTACACATTTCTCCAGCAGGGGACTGTGTCGTCTGCTCATTCCCTACTACAGACCAATAGAGTGAAGAAGAAGAAGAAGAAGAAGAAGAAGAAGCTGCTGTTTTTGTTTTCAGGTTGAGCAGCTGAGCCTTCCGATTGACTTATTATTTATGTGTTAAAATGATTTCACAGTGTTGAGATTGAAGTTTTTAACCTCCATTCTGCTTTTAAATCCCATGGTAAGTTAAACTGTTGCTTCTAAATGAGCTGCCTGGCTAACAGTAGTGGTTAAATATTCCAAATAGATTTCTGCTTCATTAGTCTGTTCTGAGTTATAAACTGTTTCTTTAAACTTTAACTATAAAGGAGTAGATGTCTTTTTCAGTCTTCACTAGCAGCTGTTAGGGAGGTTTCTGCCCCATGGTGTGCTCAGGGAATATTATCAGTCACATCATTTGGCTGACCACAAATTACTCGTTGCCAATTTTCTAACCGTGTGTCCACACAAAGAAGTGAAACTGAAACACACTGACCACAGAACATTTAGAATACACCGATCAGCCATAACATTTAAACCACTGAGAGGTAAAGATGTTGATCTCCTTACAGTGCCACCTGTTCTAAGGTGGGATTCATTATGCAGCAGGTGAATACTGAGCTCTCGAAGTTGATGTGCAGGAAACAGGAAAAATGGCCAAACATGAGAATCTGTGTGACTTTGAGAAGGGCCACATTGTGATGTCTGGAAGTCCAGGTCAGAACAGCTGTAAGACATTTGTGTTTGGACCATGACAGAGATGTTGAGAAGTCCATGGAAGCTCTTTCTTACAGCACTTAAATGATCTGCTGCACATGTCTTGATGTCAGATGCCACACAGACCTTCAGAGGTCTTCAGGAGTTTTGTATGCAAAAGGAGGAAGTATACAGTATTAGGTGGGTGTTTATTTTATTATTATTATTTTTATGCCTGATCGGTGTATAAGATAAAACCACAGTAATTAGATTACTTTACATATTTGTGGCTCAATGTAAAATATGGAGGCCCAGTGAGAAGGAACTATGGTTATATGGCTCTTTTTGCTTTATAACATCATTAGTGTATGGAATTAAGAAAATCACAGTTAACACATTTATTCCTGAAACTTAGCCGTTATTCTCTCAATATTCACATCCGTGAGCGGGCTCAAAGAAGCGAGATGTTTTAGTATCTTTTAAAGTAAACCATATGCTTTGCACAAGTGGATAATTTATTCAATCTTTTGGAGGAATGTACATTTTAAAGATTTACTGAGTCTATTTGCAACAGCACTACTTTAGGCTACTTCAGATGAAATCAGCAAAAGCCAGACATTCTTCTGAGCCTCCTTCTGTTAAAATCACGTGTTCATTTCATTTACAGTGAGCATTCATATTTAGTTAAAGATTGTTGGTAAAATGTGGATTATTATTATTTGGTCACTAGCTGAGCAAGTCTGTACAGATAGAGAAGCCTATGACAGCTCAAGGATCTTCAGGCTCTGTGAGTCTCTTCAGCCCTGAGGATCAACTGAATGCAGGATTCCAAAAGAAGCCTATAAAAGAAGACCCTGAAGATGAAGAAAACCATTGTAAGGAATGAGTTCTACAGTTCCTTCTACATATATTTAAACATCTACACCTACATTTAAATGTAATCAAACTGCTGGTGGTGAGATATTCAAGACCAATCTATCATGTAAGACCCATCTCCCCTGTGGAGCATGTCTAATGAGGCTTTACTTTTGACATTTTCTAATTCAGTTCCTTGTAATTGACTTGAATAGCATTTCCTTTTCATTCTTATGTTTTCATTGTTTTATTATTTATATAAATTGAAATGATGAAACTTTAGTTCAAAGGACATCAAGCTGGGAGGGGCATGTCACCCCATTGGACCAGAAGAATGAAGGAATTCACCAGAAGCTTATTAAAGAAGAACCTGAAGATGGAGATTACTCCTGTAAGGCAACAGATCAAACTAGATTCCAGTCACTGACCACCATTAAAAAATCTGTTACTTGTTTACTGTTAATTGATTTAATATTAAATGTAATTAATTTATTTGAATGGACAAAACCAATTTTAGTTAGTAGTTAATCTTCTCATATCTGTTTAACCAATGAAACTTTAGGTAGTGAGACATCAAGTTGTGTTGTGGACCGACAGAATGAGGAATTCAACGAAAAGCCTTTAAAAGAAGAGCCTGCTGAAGATGAATATCTGTGTAAGACAACAGCAGGGGTCTAAAATTCTACTTCTAACTTGACTTTAAAGCATTCTTCTGTCTTATCCAAAATCTCAAGTTACAGATCAGAACAAAACTCATGATATTCTCTCTCCTCTGCACATCAATTTTCAAATTTGTCCCTATGTTTGTGTGGACAGGAGGACATAACACAGATGAAGACCTATCTTTTCAAATGATCTGAGCCCAACTATGGGCAATTCAATATACACAACTCTTACATCCTGTACATGAAAGATAGAACATCTATAAGATTGGACCAGTTCTTGATGATAAGATCTTAAATCTGCACAGTATCTTTACTTACTTTGTTCCTTTGTTCTAGACTGTGAGTACTGTAACTCCTTCTTCATCAACAAGTGTGAGATACATGGTCCAGCTCTCTTCTTGCCTGATACCCCTGTTCCTCAGGGGGTTTCGGACAGAGCCAGACAAACCCTTCCCCCTGGTCTAGAGGTTCGGGAATCTGTTATTCCTTATGCAGGCCTGGGCGTGTTTAATAAAGGGGATACAATTCCAGTTGGTGCCCATTTTGGGCCTTACCAGGGAGATCTGGTGGACAAAGAAGAAGCCTTGGGGAGTAGCTACTCTTGGGTGGTAAGTTGTTGAAATGTAATATATGATACGAATAACAGAACACTGCATTTCTTAGCTTATACATTTCATATTTATTTGTTAAGGTTTCTCAATGTTATCAACAGTGTTAGGACAATCATTTTGAACTTATTTGTTTACCGCCGTCTTAATGTACATAATAATATTACATAAGGTTGGTTGCAACGGTTTTGGAACCGGGAGGCACATTGGAGCTTTTACTTGCTGGTCGCAAAGTATTAAATATCTCAGTTATACACCACATGCTGCCAGTTTAACTGATTTTGGACTTCCAGCTACATTCTTTTGTTTTACTAGTAATGTATATAGAACTAGTTTACTAGTCCAACCTAAAAAAAAAAAAGCTTTCATGCACCATTTTCTGAATTAACTTGACCTTTTTATTCTGAACATTAGTAGCTTTCTTTTGATTTCAAGCCATTCCTAACATGAGTTTTTTCTCTCTCTTCAGATTTACAAGAATAGGCATTTTGAGAAATACATAGATGGTAAGAAAGTGACTCATGCGAATTGGATGAGGTGAGGAATATATGAACCTGAGGGATCTTAGGTGTTTGGTATAAAGCGGTTAGTTTAGCGGACTTTTTTTGTGGTTAACATTTTTTTCCCTTTGTATTCCTGTGTTGTCTTTTCTTTGTTACCTCAGGTATGTAAATTGTGCTGATAACAAAGGAGAGAGTAATCTGTTGGTGGTCCAGTACCAAGGGGAGATTTTCTACCGTTGCTCTCACCCCATCAAAACGAGACAGGAGCTTTTAGTGTGGTATGACGAGAAGTACGCTTGGGATCTTGGCATCACTTTCAACAGCATCTGGGAAAAAAAGTGCTCCCTAAGCGGTAATAAAAAAAACAAAATATTTTTAACACTCGTGTATTAACAACTTGAAGTGGTATACATACAACTGTTATACATACATCTTATACACTGAAACAAGAGGAAATCTTACAAAGCTTTTGCTGTGTATGGATTCATTCACCTGGGTCAAAAGTTTTTAAACCAAACTTGGTTTTAATTATAGATGCAAGTGTTCTGGTACATTCAACAGATTTTCATTCAGATTGTGGTCTTTGGTTTGAGGCCACCACTGTAACACAATGTCATTTTTATGGTATTGTGGCATGGTTTTTGTCCCTTCCAGACAGGGACAGGTTGAACTGAACAATTAACCAATTTCCTACTACTGGTTGCTGAGGAGAAACATCCCACAATTTTTTTTTTTTGCTTTGCTTTATTGGTAGGCTGATAAATATAATAGATATTTGATTCAACTCAGGTCAGGATGTGTTCCCTTTTGAGTCTGTTTCCTCTTAAAGTTTCTTCCTCGTGCCATCTCAGGGAGTTTTTCCTTGCCACAGTTGACACTGGCTTATAATTATAAGGAACAAACTTATACATTCGTTACATTCAAACTTCTACATTCTTCAATACTTTCTCTGTAAAGCTGCTTTGAGAAAATGTCCATTGTTAAAAGTGCTCTACAAATAAAAATGAATTTCATTGATTTAATAATTATTTGCTTTTAAATTGGTTTGTAACAACCTAGTTTTGTTTAATGTTGCCCTTTTTGTGTGTGTGTGTGTGTGTGTTTCAGAAACCAGTGGTTGCTTATTGGGAGGTTTCTCTTGCTCCTTGTGTTCACTTTTCTATACAACTCAAATCGACCTTAACAAACATATCGAAAAGTACCATGGTGAGGAAAATACAAGCATGTTGAGATCTGAAGAACTTAAAGATGAAACACAGAAAAACACCAGAAACCCTGCATACACTGCTTTTGAATCTGCTAAGCCCTCTTGTGTACCGAAAGAGGTGTACTGCTGCTCGCAGTGTGGGAAGCGGTTTGCTGGTCGGCGGAACCTGAAACAACACCAGCGCATTCACACAGGGGAAAGACCATTTCTCTGCTCACAGTGTGGAAAGCATTTCGCTCGACAGAGTCATCTTCAAGCACATCAGACCATACATACAGGAGAGAAACTGTATCCCTGCTCACAGTGTGGAAAACGTTTCAATCGAGAGAGTACTCTCCAGCAGCACAGACGCATTCACACAGGAGAAAAGCCGTATCAGTGTTCAGAGTGTGGGAAATCGTTTACTTATCAGAATGGGCTCCAAAGGCATCACCGCATTCACACTGGAGAAAAGCCTTTCACCTGCTCAGAGTGTGGTAAGAGGTTTGCTTACCATAGTGCGCTCCAGCTTCATCAGCATGTTCACACCGGAGAGAAGCCATACATCTGCTCAGTGTGTGGGAAGAGTTTTAGACAATCAAATTCTCTTCAAATTCATCAACTCATTCATACAGGAGAGAAGCCTTATCCCTGCTTACAGTGCGGGAAGGTTTTTCATCAACAGAACAATTTACAGATACACCAGCGAATCCACACAGGGGAGAAGCCATTTCACTGTGGACAGTGTGGGAAGAGTTTTAATCAAGAAAGTACCCTTCAGCGGCACCAGCGCGCTCATACAGGTGAGAGGCCGTACCACTGCTCACAGTGTAGGAAGAGTTTTGCTCGACTGTGTCATCTCAAACGGCACGAACAAATTCACACCGGAGAGAGGCCGTATCAGTGCTCACAGTGTGGGAAGGATTTTAATAGGGACAGTTCCCTCCAACGCCACAAACTTACTCACACTGGACAGAAGCTGTACAGCTGCTCACAGTGTGGCAAGAATTTTACTCGACAGAGTAACCTGAAAATACACCAGCAAATTCACAATGGAGAGAAACAGTAGGTGTGGAAAGAGTTTCACTCACTAACACTCTACCGATACACCAGTGAGTTTGCAGTGAACCGGATTTGCTCTGGGTTCTGATTATTCAAACAAAAGAGAATTTGTATCCTCCTTACAGTATGGGATGAGGTTTGGTTGATAAAATAATCCACTGTATAGTAAACATAACATTTGTTTTTATAAAGTGATAGCTTTCAATGAGAAGATTAGATTAAGTTTGTTAAATTAGAACTTAATTTAAAAAAATGTTTGTTTTTTTATCTATATAATATCCTTCCAACAAAGCTATTTATACTGACTGTTTTCTTTATCCATGACCTAGTATCTAGTAACTAGTATCTGGATGTATTTGTTAATAGAGGCTACAAAGGACTTCTGTGTAAAGATGTTTACCAAATGCCATGGATTTAAATGCTTGGTGAAACAAGGACCCACAATCATTTAAAATGCATTATTTGCATTAAATGTGTTGATTTTATATATATTTTTTATTTCTAAATTTTTTTTTTCTGTGTATTGTTAAATATCTAACAATTTATTATATGGAATTATTTAAAAATAGTTTATTTATTTTAATAAAATATAGTACTTTCATCACTGAAGTGTAAAATTATCTGGATGTATACTGATAAACTTTCAATCTTGAAAACTTTCATCTGCATTGTTTACTGGAACACGATTTGTGGTTCTTCTTCAAACTTTTAGCACAAACTTAGAAGCATTACATTTCATAGGAAGTCTTTGGATGGTGTAGAATTCAAATTTCCCCTCGCTTGAAGTCAGGACCCAAATCTATTCCAGCATGACAGTGTAGCACATAGTGTGCTACATAAAAATTTGAATGTAAATGGTGTCAAATAAAATTGACAGTATTTCAAATAGCATGGAAGGAGAATCTCTTGAGTTCTAGAAAATCTCTTAGTGCTGCTGATCAGCATATTTCTCCTCCCTCATAGACAATAACAAGCAGAATCCTAGATTTTTATTTCTGGTTTGTTGTTGGCCTCTGATCAGGGTTTTGTCTCTTTACTTGTTTTGCTCGACCTCAGTGAATTGAATTAATTTGTGTGAATCTCCGTTTATTTGTAAACTGAAATTTATGAACAAATAAAAATGGAGAATGATGATAGAAGAGAATGAAGAGTGATAGATGATGAAGTCATGTCTCTCATGAAGCTCAACCACTAAAGATCAGGCACAGTGGCAGACAACCAATCAGATTTCACTTCCTGAAAATGCCTGAGCCAATGATATTCGAGGATTTAGAATTAAACCCGTTGGCTCCGCCCACTGCTTTGTGAATAACTCCTGTTTGTACCTATAGACTTCTTTCACGCGCTCTGGTCTGAAGTTAATGTTGTGCGCGTGAGATTTTCTCCACTTTCCGCGCGTGCACATCGACGTTCCTTTCGCCGTTATAAATCTATCGCGCGAGCTTCAACCCCGTTTTGTCCCGGATTTAGCGGATTTTTACCCAAAGGTGAGATACAGTGAAATGTAGCAGCTGAGCTGCTCGGGGAACAGCTAGTGGACATTCTGGAGTCATGAACCTCTGCATTTTTCTTCCAGTGTCCTGATTCTTTACACCTCTGATCATGAAATCAGAGTCCAGACGGAGATCTTTAGGAGAACCTCCACACACTGCTGCTGCTGCTGCTGCTGGATCAAAGGTACACTTTATTCATGTCTCATCTTTCAGTGTGGTTTGCAGGGCAAAGATACATCATAATGTATTTTAACATTAAATTAAAAAAAATACCTTAACTTTAAGTCTATCACAATAAACTACTGTTTTTTTTTTTTTGTATTTCAAAAATCCTTTTACAAGGAGGTTAGAAATTTCCTTTAATCAATTGGTCTATTTGGTCTGTTCTTTACTATTTTACTCAGTTGGTAAAGTAAACAATGTTTGATTCCAGCAGCTTTTCTTTGGTGGAGTCACGCAATAAATCTGACACATGCAACCAGCTAATGTTGTAGAAAGACTCAGAATCACGGGTTTTGCTTCCAGATGATAACAGCTTTTATTATCAATCCCCAAAAGCCGGAGCTGGTCTGTGGAGCATCCTACTCTCCACTCTCATTTCCACATTATATATGCCTCGACCATTTCAATACATCCCACTCCATACATTGTTCACCCAACATCTGTCTCTAATTTGGGATCTCCATTATACATACAATGGTGGTGCTGAAATGTCTAGGTACAGATACACACATCAATCTTCAATATTTCATACATTTATACCACTCATGGTACATTCCTGTATGCACACACATCAGAAGAACATTTTAATAGAAGTTACATGTTGTGTATATATTTGATGAACTTTATCCTTCTACATTAACAGATCAAATATTCACATTCGTATTCCAGTGATCTCCCAGAGGAAGTTTAGTTTTAAAGTAACCAACAGATTCACATTTAACAATTTGCTAATAAATCATAATTGTATCCTAATTTAGTGTCTTGTCTAGAGGTGTAACAGTACACGTGTTCATACCGAACTGTTTCAGTACACGGCTTTCGGTTCGGTATACACGTGTACCGAATACAATCCTTTTTACGTGCGGAACATAAAATATATAGTCTGAGTTCCCTCAGGAACGTATTAAGTGGTGGACCGCAAGTTTGTTTAGTTTCTGCCTTGCACTTTGAGCTCATTTATTAGTCTTAATATTTACCTTGAAAACATACACAACAATGCCAGGTGTGTTAAAAATAGAAACTAGTTTTCACTTTAAGATTAGTTTTTTACATGCATGAAAATGCAGGAATCCATAGCACTAGCGTTAGCAGCTAACCAGAAGATGACTACCAGCTAGGCTTAAGTTTTATGTCCAGCTTCAAGAATTTCTCTTAAAGGAGAAAATCAATTTTTTTTTTTTTTTTATAAAACATTATCTCGTATTATATTAACAAGCAGGCATTTTATTTAAAAATCTTATTTAATTTAAATTGTTTATTAAATGTTGATCACAAATGTTACTAATAATCTGCATTAAAATAAAAATTATTGAACAGGTCATGATTTTTCTCAGTAAACATATTTTTTAAGGTGCTATTGACATGAAATGTTTACCAGATGTTGGTAACAACCCACAACCATGCAATCCAGACATACAAAGAAATCAAACCATATGACCCAATGACACAGCTACAAGGTTTTGATGGTTAAATGACGTATTTAAAACTTCTTCCAAAAGCCTTTGTTGGTAATGACGGCTTTAAGACGCCTCCTGTATGGAGAAACTAGTTGCACGCATTGCTCAGGTGTGATTTTGCCCATTCTCCTGACCCATTCTAGCAGCTTGCTGTTCTTTCTCTGAAACCAGTTGTGAGTTTCCTTGTCTGTGTTTGTGATTGTTGTCTTGCTGAAATGTCCGCCCTCGTTTCATCTTCATCATCCTAGATGGCAGCAGACTTTTATCAAGAATGTCTTTGTACATTTTCTTTAATAAGATGAAGTTTGCCAGTTTTGTGACCTGAAAAACAGCCACACATCATGATGTTCCCACCTCCAAACGTCACTGTTGGTCTGGTGTTTTTGGGGTGATGTACAGTGCCATTTGTCCCCCAAACATGGTGTGTATTATGGCATCCAAAGAGTTCAATTTTGGTCTCATCTGACCAGACTTTATTCTCACAGTTTTTTTAAAGGCTTGTCCAAATGTTGTGCAGCAAACTTTAAACGAGCTTTAACATGCTTTTTCTTCAGCAGTGGACTCTTGCATGGTGAGCGTGAACACAGGCGATGGTGGTTCACTGCATTTCTTATTGTTTACTTTGAAACAATTGTACCTGCTAATTCAGGTCTTTCTGAAGCTCTGCTCATGTGGTCCTTGCCATTTGGACAACTCTTCTGAAATTCTTTTCACTCCTAAAGGACGAGAAATAGTCTCAGATAAATGTTTGTGGGAATATTATATATGAAATAAAAACACATTTTTTTACACATGATTCAGTACCACTCACACTAATCATTACCGCAAAATGTTTACATGCCATTTTTTTTGCACATCTTCCGGAATTGCTGCTGTTTGTTCTTTTGCACAATATTCTTTCCACATCTTTTTGCCACTGTTCACTTTCTCTTGATTGCTGCTGTTTGTTTAATTGCACAATATTTTGTTTACATTTTTCTGCTACTGTGCACCTTATTTTTTTACGACGGGTTTAATAGTGAAGCTGTTTTGTGTATTGTCCTGCACCGTCTTTTGCACTGTTTGTACCAGGTTGCACCCATGCACTTTGGCAAGGATCTTTCTACTAGTTCTTGGCCTGTGTTTTTCTGTTCTGTGACTGTTGCTTTATGTTGTTTTATGTAGCACCAGGGTTCAGGAGGAAAGTTGTTTCATTTCACTGTGTACTGCATCAGCTATATATGGTTGAAATGACAATAAATGCTTCTTGACATGACTTCTTGAATATTATAAAAAACAATTCAGAGGACTTCAGCATTTACAACTTATCTTGTTGAGCATTATCAACTTTGAATGATGTACAGTAAAGCCATAGTGTCTTATTTCCCAATTTATGTAGAAAACATTTGTCAGGAACTGTTAACAAATCTACATTTAGGTAGGAAATTTCTCAAAGCGGAGGTACATGCTAACAAGTTGACTAAATCTTTTGACAGCCACAGATAATTACCTTCGGTCGTCATCAATGTATTGTTGTCCCAACCACAGGGATTTTCACACATCATTTGGAAGACAGCATGCAGATCAGCTCAGTAGGTACTGATTGTTTGCACCGTTGCAGAATTTGAGCTCCGTCTTAGGAAATCTACTATTAGCAAATGTTCTGAATCAAACGTGTTTTGCTAAAACCAAAAGCACTTGAACACTTGAACATTTCTTGCTAAATTTTTTTTTGAAATTGAAAATAAGATGCTGCCTGGTCTGCCTCAAAATACCTCAAACCATATCAGATTACTATAGCAGACATTTCTGATAACATGCAAGACCAAATCTAAAATTATTACTGTATATTAAATCATTTTATTTTGTTTTCCAGATGCACCACTGCTCAGACTGTGGGAAGAGTTTTACTCATCAGAGTAGTCTCAAAAGACACCAGCGTATCCACACAGGAGAGAACCCGTATTACTGTGAACAGTGTGGGAAGAGTTTTATTTGCCAGAGTCATCTCAAGGTACATCAGCGTATCCACACAGGAGAGAAGCCGTATCACTGTCAACAGTGTGGAAAGAGTTTTAATCGCCAGAGTCATCTCAAAGAACACCAGCGTATCCACACAGAAGAGAAGCAGTATCACTGTCAACAGTGTGGAAGAGTTTTAATCGCCAGAGTCATCTCAAAGTACACCAGCGTATCCACACAGAAGAGAAGCCGTATCACTGTGAACAGTGTGGGAAGAGTTTTACTCATCAGAGTCATCTCAAATCACACCAGCGTATCCACACAGGAGAGAAGCCGTATTACTGTGAACAGTGCGGGAAGAGTTTTACTCAACAGGGTAATCTCAAATCACACCAAAGTATCCACACAGGAGAGAAGCCGTATGACTGTGAACAGTGTGGGAAGAGTTTTACTCATCAGAGTCATCTCAAATCACACCAGCGTATCCACACAGGAGAGAAGCCGTATTACTGTGAACAGTGTGGGAAGAGTTTTACTCAACAGAGTCATTTCAAAGTACATCAGCGTGTCCACACAGGAGAGAAGCCGTATCACTGTGAACAGTGCGGGAAGAGTTTTATTCGCCAGAATCATCTCAAAGTACACCAGCGTATCCACACAGGAGAGAAGCCGTATCACTGTGAACAGTGTGGGAAGAGTTTTAATCAAGAGATTACTTTTCGGGTACACCAGCGAATCCACACGGGAGAGAAGCCGTATTACTGTACACAGTGTGGGAAGAGTTTTAACCAAGATAGTACTTTTCGGGTACACCAGCGTATCCACACAGGAGAGAAGCCGTATCACTGTACACAGTGTGGAAAGAGTTTTATCCAATTTAGTCATCTTCAAATACACCAACGAATCCACACAGGAGAGAAGCCATATCACTGTGAACAGTGTGGGAAGAGTTTTACTCATCAGAGTAGTCTCAAATCACACAACGAATCCACACAGGAGAGAAGCCGTATCACTGTGAACAGTGTGGGAAGAGTTTTTCTTATCAGCGTAGTTTTAAAGAACACCATCGTTTCCACACAGGAGAGAAGCCATATCACTGTGAACAGTGTGGGAAGAGTTTTACTCAACAGCATAGTCTCACAGTACACCAGCGTATCCACACTGGAGAGAAGCCGTATTACTGTGAACATTGTGGGAAGTTTTTTACTCAACAGAATAGTCTCACGGTACACCAGCGAACCCACACAGGAGAGAAACCATATCACTGTGAACAGTGTGAGAAGAGTTTTACTCAACAGCTTAGTCTGAAAATACACCAGCGAACCCACACGGGAGAGAAGCCGTATCACTGCTCACATTGTGGGAAAAGTTTTAGTTATTCGAGGAGCCTCCTCAAACACCAGCAGAGTCATACAGGACAGAAGCTGTAAATCGGTGGAAAATGTGGCGGAGCTTTGTTCATTGAAGATCATTGGCTTTTTAAGGCCTATTTAATTTTAATAGAATTTTTTTAGTTTTAAGCATTTTAAGCTACATTGGGAATCAACTGAAACAAAGAATCCACCATGTTTCTGCTCAAAGATGGGTTCTGAGTTCCGACAGAAGACACAGAGAATGGCATCGGAATATTGTGTTTACATCTAATTTAGAGAGAGAATTCTGGTCCAACTACAGCTAACTTAATTATATGGCAAAAAGGACGGGGATTCCTAAGCATCACATCCATATGTGCTTTCTTTACGTTGTCTGATAGAACGGCTTCCAGTTCATAGTACCTTGAGCCCAATGTTCCTGATCTAGTTTTCTGCAACCCTAAGCAGGATCACATGGTTACATAGTAAGATCAGGAAAAGTCTTATGGGTTGAGTTTTGGAGATCCTATTGTGATTTTTTTTATCAGTATTTAGATAATGATGTAAATGATGATTACAATGTTATTTTATATATATATATATATATATATAGGTTGTGAAAGAGAATAGCCTGAAGTCTTCAGCTGAAGGCAAAAAAATGTGACCGAGCAGTGAGAGGTGCCATTCCTCCAGCAGGTAACTTTTCTGAAAAAGCATGGCCAATACAACTACATCCATAGTGGGAGAAGGTTGTACATCAGGCCATTGAATTCACTGGTGATGGCCCAGTGTACAAAATTAAACCTGAGTCAGGTAGCAAGAACTTTTGTGTAATGCATCGCAAACTTCCACCTCGTCAATGTCTTGGATTCCATAGATCAGATTGATTTTGAGGAGCACCTCTGCAAAAGAGTAATTCACTATCAAATTCAGAGGTGACAAAAGTACACACATCCTTTAATTAAGTAGAAGTAAAGATACTCATGTTTTAAAATATCCTGTCAAAAGTTGAAGTACTGATTATACTTATTGTTAGTGTTAAGATGGTTTTCACACAGTTTCACACACATTCCTTTGTCTGTTCAGTGTCTATAGAATATATACGATGTTAGTCTGTAAGGTAAACGGAGTCTTATCTGGACTCACACATCTCCAGCTAGTATATCCTCTTGTCTAAACAGGAAACAACTAGGTCAGGTTTCTTTTCTCTGTATGTGTATAAATACGCTCTGCTACCTGCAATAAAGGAGAAGAGGAAGAACATGCATTCTGTGTGCTGTGTATTTCTTCTTCCCTGATATCAGAAAGGCACCACGGGCATAGCAGATCGTATGGAAAACCTCCAAGAATTAAGTTTCGTTTGGGCATGATAAAAATCTAACACATTTACTTTTACATGAGTTAAAAAGTTTTGGCTCTGACATGTACTTAAGTAAAAAGTAGTTATTACTTCTACCTGTTTTAGCTTTTAACTGGACCTCACATCATTATATATATATATATACACATATATTTGAATTTGAATTCTGAAATAATGTGATCTTCACTGCTCAACAGTTGAAGAAGTTTTTTTGTCTATACCATGCTACCAGAACACCTTTTCCACAAAATAACTAAGGCATTAAAAAAAAAAACATTATTTTGCAAAAAACACACTGATCAAAATTAGAGAACAACAATGACTGTAGCAAGGAAAAAGATTACAACAATATTTTCTGAAGGTTACAACAGTCAAAAATTAGTAGGGAGTGTACAGGCCTCTGCTCTGAATGACTTCAGCACATCTGCGGCCACAGGACCGCACCAGTCTCTCACACTGCTCTGGTGTGATTTTGGTCCACTCTTCTTCCAGTCTCCTCCACAGTTTGGTGACTGTAGTGGGTTTCTTGGCCATAACTTTGTCACCAAGGATTTTCCAGAGGTTCTCTATTGGGTTGAGATCAGGACTCTGGGCAGGCCATGTCATTATTTCAATGTTTTCAGTTTTAAGGAACTGCTTTACCCGTTTTTCTGTGTGACCTGGAGCTTTGTCCTGCACGAACACTGCGGGCTGATTGGGTGATGAACGCAGGGAAGGAATCATATGTAGTTGAAGAAGGTTCTGATAAACATTTGCATTCACTCTGCCATGTAGCTGTAGAAGAGGCCCAACTCCTGCTGCAGAAAACATGCCCCAAACCATGACACTTTCTCCTCCACTTTTCACTGACTTCTTTACACACTTTGGGTTCAGTCTTTCTCCAGTTTGTCGCCCAACATAATGTTTCCCATCGGACCCAAATAAATTAAACTTGCTTTCATCACTGAAGTGAACTTTGGACCAGTTCTCCTCTGTCCACACAACATGCTCCTCAGCAATGCTTAGTCTAGCCTTTTGATTCTTTCTGCTAATGAGAGGTTTGGTCACTGCAGAGTGGCTTTCAGTCCAAATGCTCTTAAACGTCGAGACACTGTATGACGAGACAGATCCTTACCCTGTTCAGCGCTGAACTGGTGAGCAATTCCAGCTGCAGTGTGGAAACGATTGCCCATTGAGAACCCCTGCAGTATCCTGTCCTCTCTTGTATTTGTCTTCCGTGGACGACCAGCCTTCTTGGCGGACTTGAATGAGTTTGTGATGATGTAAAGAGTCAATATTCTTAAAATCACAGATTTGGAACGACCAACTTGTCCTGCTATGGCTGATAGGGTCATCCCTTTGGCCTTCATCTGGACAACCTGCTGCCAGAGGCTTTCAGTCACTTTAGAACTGCCCACCATCTTGCAGAGTCAGTGAAACTGGAAGTAAGGCTGCCAGTTAAATAGGGGTTGACAGATAATCAAGGAAATTAGCACCAGGTGCCAGATTAACACCAATAACTAGGAGGTATCTGAAAGTGTTCTCTAATTTTGATCAGTGTGTTTTCTGCAAAATATATATTTTTTTTAAATGCCTTAGTTATTTTGTGGAAAAGGTGTTCTGGTAGCATGGTATAGACAGGACAAAAACTCCTTCAACTGTTGAGCAGTGAAGATGACATTTCAGAATTGTTCAATTGTTTATAAATTGTTCTCTAATTTTGATCGTGTGTGTGTGTGTATGTATGTATATATATATATATATATATATATATATATATATATATATATATATATATATGAGATTTTACAGATTTGAATGATGTATTATTTTTATCTGTACAATCAATAAATGCAGTAATTTAAGTTTGTGTCGCCATTATGGGGGAAAAACCCGCATAAAAAAAAGTGTGAATCATGGCGGATTTGGCGCAGAAATAAAAGTTTACTGATAAAATATTTTTATCTGGAGTTTATTTATTTATTTTATATCTAAGTAAAGAAAGGACGTCGTGGATAAATGTATATTTTGCTGAAGGTTTTAATTTCGCCTCTTTTCTATTTAGTTATTTATGTATTTACATTTTTTATAAAAATAGTAAAAACAGAAATGCGCTCTGAATTGACGTTGCTAGCGTTACTAACATTTAGTGCCGTTTAAATTTTGACACCCAAATATATTTATTTTTATAAAACTAATTAAAAATGTTATCGAATGAATGTGTCCAGTTCTCTGTCATGTTTACATCACTGACTCCTACTGTCTCATCCACGTTAACCCCAAACTTCTTACTGCCTTCTGCCCTGCTGATTCTTAGCTTTGTGGAGTGTGGAGTAAAGTACTGATACCAAAAGAAATCTACTTAAGTACAGTAACAAAGTATTTGTACTTCGTTACTTCCCACCTCTGGTCAAATTATTAAGTCATTGGATATCGTGGGAAGATGTACGGATTATCATTAAAAGCTATACACCTAGAGTGTATATCAAAGTGTGTTGTTAAAATGAAACAGAAACTTTAAGTAACTGATCAGGTTAATTGGCAGCAGGTCAGTAAGATAATTGGGTATAAATAGTGCATCTTAGAGAGGCAGAGTCTCTCAGATGTAAAGATGGGCAGAGCTTCAACAATCTGTGAAAGACTGTCTGCAAACTGCGGAATGAATCCAGAATGATCCAGAAACACCACCATCCTCTCTGAGCCATAGCTCTTTTTAAAATGTACTGAGGCAAAGTAGAATCCTGTTCTATGGCCAGAAGAATCAAAATCCAGAAAACTTCATTATCAGGAAAGGGCTTTTATATTTAAATAATACGATGCTAACTGCATACTGCATCTATTACAATAAAATGACTCTTTGGTAGAAGAATCCGGGCGCTGAACTGGTCTGCCTGCAGTCCAGTAAAAATACAACAAAGGAAACACAGAAGTACATGTGGGGCAACATTCTTCTCCCATTCTTCTTAAACAATAGCAAGAAAAAATAGTGAACTGTTCATGAAGTAATCATGAAACACTTTTTTTTAATGACACTGATACTCCTTCCTCAGTCAGGGGCTGAGTCCAACCCCTAAAGAACAGCCCCATACCACTACCGCTCCTTAACCAGACTTTACAGTTGACACAATGCAGTCAGGCAGGTGAAGTTCTCCCTGAGTCTGCTGAACCCAGAATCATCTATCACACTGCTAGAGAAAATGTATTCTTTATTCTGCTATCTGTCTCCATATTTAAATCCTATTAGAAAGAGCACGGCAATGCTGCAAGACCAGCTGTCGGATTTACTCTGGAAGATCTGAAATGTTTCACCTGTTATACTAGAATAATTGTGGTGGAAATTAGCCCTGAATATACAAGAATTATTCATGTTCTGTTGATGACAGTGGTGATCATAGTGGCTAATAAACTTACAAAATATACCACAGGTCACCTTTATTCATATATATGGGGAAACACAAAGGATAATGAATAAATTCCATCAGATAATGTTAAGAAAGCACATATGGGTGTGGTGCTCAGGTATCCTCATAATTTTTGCCATATAGTGTAGTTGTGAAGCCATATAGTGTATGTTGTGTAGCTGGACCAGAATTATCTCTGCAAATTCTATGTTAACACAATGTTCTGATGGCTTGGAAAGGTGTCCAGTTTGTTAGTTATAATCATAAACGTTAAAATTTAAAGTTCCCAAATATATATACATACATTTCTTTTACATGCCTGTGACAAAGAATTTAAAAACAATATTCTTTGACAAATTAACATCAGGAGTTGATGGCTGTATTTTAGAACACCTTAATGTTCCCTTGATGAGCTTTAATAAGCATAGCTCTGTCCATACTGTCCACAGAGGTACAGCTTCTGTCCTGTTTGACTCTGTTTGTGAAAGAGGAAGGCCCTCTAAGCACTGAAACTTTTCCCACACTGCTGAAGATGTGTCTTTTGACAAAAAACTTTGTCCACAGTGATTATGGTCCCTCCACTGTGTGGATACACTGGTGTTCTTTGAGATTACCCTGAGGAGTAAAACTCTTCCCACACTGTTCACAGTGATACAGCTTCTCTTCTGTGTGGGTACGCTGGTGTACTTGGAAAGTACTCTGTTGAATAAACCCTCTCCCACACTGTTCACAGTAATATGGCTTCTCTCCTGTGTGGGTACGCTGGTGTACTTGGAAAGTACTCTGTTGAATAAACCCCTTCCCACATTGTCCACACTGGTATGGTTTTTCGCCTGTGTGGATACGCTGGTGTACTTTGAGATTACCCCGATGAGTAAAACTCTTCCCACACTCTATACAGTGATACGGCTTCTCTCCTGTGTGGATACGCTGGTGTTCTTTGAGTTGACCCTGATGAGTAAAACTCTTTCCACACTGTTCACAGTGATACGGCTTCTCTCCTGTGTGGATACGCTGATGTATTTTGAGATGACTCTGATGAGTAAAACTCTTCCCACACTGTTCACAATAATACGGCTTCTCTCCTGTGTGGATACGTTGGTGTAACTTGAGATGACTCTGATGCGTAAATCTCTTCCCACACAGTTCACAGTGATATGGCTTCTCTCCTGTGTGGATACGCTGGTGTAAATTAAGATTACTCTGACGATTAAAACTCTTCCCACACTGTTCACAGTGATATGGCTTCTCTCCTGTGTGGATACGCTTGTGTATTTTCAGAGAAGCAATTTTAGTAAAAATCTTCCCACAATCTGAGCAGTGGTGCATCTGAAAAACATAAAACCATTTATTATACTGTAATACTTGTAGTTTTGTTATAGAAATGTATGCTACAGTAATCTGATGGCTTGATTTTGAGGAGTTTTAGAAAATCTTTCACTATTTTATGGTTATATCGGATCTTACAAAATCCTCAATATCCAAGTCTTCAAGACAGAGAAGGTTTATCACTACCATGACAAGCAGCACCATGATATCACTTTCATTTTAAGGAGACAGAGAAAAAGACCGTGGCACCTGTTGCAGCCTACTGCGACACTGGAGATACAGTTCAAGACTCCAAGCATCATAAAACCAATACACTGTTAGAAATAATGAAAAACACTTACATCAATAAATGCATGCTCAAAGACCAAGTGAATGAGGGAAGCAGCATAGAATTTATTCCTCAAAAAAAAATCAATCAACCCAAGATCAAGTTATTAAGAACATCTCAGAATGATCTGAACTTGTTACAAAAAACACCTGACATTATATTTTGTGCCACTGTGTTTGGATGAAGCAGTCAGTAATATAATTAATAATAAATAATATTAATGCAACCCCATTTGTTGCAGTAGATGTATTTGTCTGAGGAACAGATGTATGGATTTCATTCATCAATAAAGGTAAGACTATTTAATGTATATTACCATTTGTGATGGAGTAAATATACCCGAACTGTATTGCCAAGAAGAGCAACCAGTCATTAGTGTTGCACAAGCCAGGTGACTCTCAGTGTCAGTCTTAAGCCCGGATGAATGTGGAGGGTTTTGTTATGAAGGACATCCGGTGTAAAACATTAGCCAAATCAAATATGCAGATCACGAATCAGAAATTCATAAGGGATTGTGCTTGAGGCCCAGGTTACCAACAACCACCACATGTATCATTAGCTAACAGGTACCAGTGGAAATTGGGCTACTATTGGCCGAAGGAGGAGGAGAGTCTACAGAGACAGCAGGGAAAGGAGAAGTGGAGGAGAGTGGAGGTTTGGGTTGGTACTTTAAATGTTGGTACTATGACTGTTGAAGGTAGAGAGGGAGCTGATATGATGGAGAGGAGAAAGGTAGCCAACCGTGAAAAAAGGAAGCCCAAAGAGGATGTTTATAGGTGTGGCGAGGGAAGACATGCAGGTGGTTGGGGTGAAAGAGGCAGATGTAGAGGACAGGGTGGTATGGAGTTGGATGATCCGCTGTGGCAACCCCTAATGGGAGCAGCCGAAAGAAGAAGTAGTAGTATTGTCAACCACAGCACTTCAAAAATTTAAGAGGTTCTTCTCTGGTCCTTTTTTTTCACCAACTGATAAGGGAAATCGTGCTTAGATCCTGTTCACACACTGCACAAAAAAAAAAAAAAAATCAAAAAACGTGGAATAAAACAGGACTCAAACGGGTAACTTGTGCATAAAGAACATAAAGAATGCAATATAAATAGGAAAAATACAATTTGCCTAATTAAACCAAGTTATTGAGAATTTAATGATTGAATCCCTTTGGGGTTTATTTATATATATATATATATATATATATATATATATATATATATATATATATATATATGGCAAAATGTGTCTCTGTCTGTCCAGGATCTCACGTGGCCTTCACCTCACTGGTTACAGAGTAAATGTTTGGCTGGATTATGGGTGTTACATTTTAGCAGGTTCTACAGCACATTTACAACAAAAATAGCAGAAAGTTAACAGCACTCTGGACCTGGAGCCCTCAGAGAAACAAACCTTCTGCTTGACACAGTGAAAATGGGGTTGTATCACACCACACTTTCTGAGATGAGATGAGACATGAATAAAGTGTACCTTTGATCCAGCAGCAGCAGCAGCAGGAGTGTGTGGAGGTTCTCCTAAAGATCTCCGTCTGGACTCTGATTTCATGATCAGAGGTGTAAAGAATCAGGACACTGGAAGAAAAATGCAGAGGTTCATGACTCCAGAATGTCCACTAGCTGTTCCCCGAGCAGCTCAGCTGCTACATTTCACTGTATCTCACCTTTGGATAAAAATCCGCTAAATCCGGGACAAAAACGGGGTTGAAGCTCGCGCGCGATAGATTTATAACGGCGAAAGGAACGTCCATGTGCACGCGCAAAAAGTGGAGAAAAACTCACGCGCCCAACATTAACTTCAGACCGGAGCGCGTGAAAGAAGTCTATAGGTACAAACACAGATTACAATGCATTGGGCGGGGCCAAGGGGTCGAGTTCTAAATCCGCAAACATCATTGGCTCAGACATGTTCAGGAAATGAAATCTGATTGGTTGTCTGCCACTGTGCCTGATCTTTAGTGGTTGAACTTCATGAGAGACATGACTTCATCATCTATCACTCTTCATTCTCTTCTATCATCATTCTCCATTTTTATTTGTTCATAAATTTCGGTTTACAAATAAACGGAGATTCACACAAATTAATTCAATTCACAAATCAATGAAAAGGAGGATTTAAACAGGATGGAGTATTTATTGGATTATGACTGGGGACCAGGTGGACATTCACTGGGCTGATGTATGAGTGAGTTTCTTCATCTGAATGAAATGTTTTAATGATCATTAAGTATTTATTGGGCTATGTGGACTACTCACACAATGATATTTTTAGACACACACATTCAAAGACACACAATTACATTGTTATACACAATATATACACAATTTCCATCAGCACTGGACTGATTTCTGAGGTAAGAAAAATGTATACTACTGAGGTAACATGTACATTGCAATGTACTATTTTGTAACCTGAAAAAGAATTGTGATCATCACCGAGTTCTGGGGTAACAAAAGAATACACATAATGGAAACAAAAGATACACTGTAGTATATTGTTTTGTTACCTCAGAATTGCTTCAGAAATATTTTTGATCAGCACTGGACTGATTTCTGAGGTGACAAAAAATGTACAGTTTTGAGGAGACAAGTACACACTGCAGTTTACTTGTTTGGTTACCTCAGAAATAATTTTGATTAGCAGTGTACATTGCGTTTTTTTTTTTTACTTCAGAAAGCATTACATTATTTGTTAATTCAGAAATCATTTTTTGTTGTTGTTGTCTCAGAATTAATTTTGATCAGAACTGGAATGCTTTCTGAGTTAATAAAAAAAAGTTAACTTCTGAGGTAACCAAAAGAGTACTTTTTTTGTTACCTCAGAAATCAGTCTAAATCAAAAAGATTACTTATGTGTACTTTTTTGTTACCTTATATCAGTAGTAAAGGAGCAGATCTGGACGGATCATGGATATAGCGTGTTCGGTGAACTGGGATATTTGTATTTGAACTTGAGAAATCTTTTTCATATTGCCTGAGAAATAATTTATAACAGCACTGGACTGGTGTCTGAGGAAACAAGTATACACTGCAGTGTAATTTTTTATTACCTCAGAAACCAGTCCAGTGCTGTTTAAAATTATTTAAAATGTACATTTTTTTTTAAAGTTCACTTCTGCGGTAACACAAAAAAGTACACTGCAGTGTACTTTTTTGGTTACCTCAGAAGTGAACTTAAAAAATAAAATACTTAAGAAATATTTTCAGTGCTGATGAAATTGTAATTTAAAAAATATTTTTTATGCTGCCTGAGAAATAATCTTTAATAGCACTGGACTGGTTTCTGAGGTAACAAAAAAAAAAAATTACACTTCTGAGGAAACAAGTATACACTGCAGTGTACTTTTCTTTTTACCTCAGAAATTGTTTTTGTTGCTTCAGAAAAAATTTTCTCAGCAAAATTCTGAGGTAAAAAAAAAGGAAACTTCTGAGGTAACCACAAAAGTACACTTATAAGGAAACACAAACAAACTGCAGTGTACTTTTTTTTTATTTTTTACCTCAGAAAAAATTTTGTTTAGCACTGGTCTGATTTCTAATGTAACAAAAAAAATCTACATTTCTAAGAGAACAAGTGTACACTGCATTTTTGTTACCTCATAAATCATTACTTTTTGTTTGTTGCCTCAAACATAATTTTGATTACCATTGCATTGATTTCTGACAAGAAAAAAAAAAGAATTACACTTCAGAGGTAACAACAAAATACAGCACAGTGTACTTTTTTGTTATCTGAGAAACCATTACTTTTTCAAGTTACCTCAACAATAATTTTGATTAGCACTGGACTGATTTCTGGGGTATCAAAAAATATTTTAAATTAATTTAAAATTTAATATCTTAAATTCTGTAACTAAAAACATGTTAATCTTAAAACATTTATTACTGGTGAATGTACTCTTCCTTGTCCTGGACCACTTTTAAAGAAACTTTGCATTGTGAATTGGTTACACTCCTACACTTTCATCTTAATTACAATGCATGCATCTAACCCACTGTCCTTTCCAGTTCATGATTTTTTCGACTTCTGCTTTACTTATTAATCTTTACTTAAAAAATTTGTTTAGTTTAAATGCTTGTTTAATTTATTTTTAAAGAGTCTCATTGCCCTGAGCTCACACATGTGCTGATACCCATACAAATGTCACATTAAATTCATGTTGTTGATTCTGAGTAAGCTTTCTCGTAGGTCATATATCTTTTCTTGCTGTATATTGTCTACTACCGGCTTGTTAAAGCTGAGATAGGCTGTGCATCCACCACCACCCACTGAAGGGCTAACACAATTACCATTTGTTCTGTTGTACCATTTGTTCTGTTGTAAAGAGTAATGAGAATTGGTAAAATTACTTTTTAGGAATGTTTATTGCTGCTGCGGTGTATGCTGATACTGGATTCTTGGACCCATTCGTTAAAAAACAAATGGTGCTGATGGATGGACGTGTCCCAAGAGTTGTGAAGGAACTTGTGACATAGGAAATAACCAGGAAGGAGGGTATGTCTTGAGCATCTATAGAAGTGATCCACACAAAGATTCTAAAGCCATTATTGCCATGCATCTTCTTTTCAGATTATTAACAAGTTTTAGACCAGCTTTTTATGCATTATCACCATCAAATAAGCTGGAGTGTAGAACATCATTTGGGAATGAGAATTATCCTGTGGAGGGGGAAGGGGTGTTAACTATAATCTTAAACTTTTTACTTTTAAAATCCTGAATAATGTGTCTTTCAGTTTTATTCTGCTTCCCTAACTAACCAAATGAAACCAAAATGCATACATTTAAGTTTGTTTTATAGGTTTGCTCATCATGTGTATGTTTTGAGTATGAACAGTGTTGACTCTGTATAAAAGAAAGATCCAGGCTGGGGGTCAGCAACCACCAAAGAACAACGAAGAACAGATAAATAAATCGTTCATTAAAATATCAGAACATCTATTCTTAGAATTGATAAACATGAAAATTTTCAGAGAATGCCATGGAAATGATGAGGCATCAAACGATGAGTTCTTTAACTGAGATTTAATGTTGACGCAAAACTTTGCAAAGTAATCACACATTTAAATCCAAAGAAAAGCACAGGTGATGGGTATAACTAAAGTACCACAAAGCCACTGTCCCATTGCTAGAAAAAACATTGTTAGATTGGCTCTCAAAATGGCTCCTTTAGATGCAACGCTTGCAGACCCCTAATCTAGTTGTTGTTGTAAGCTTTAACAAGCAGGTGGTAGTAAATAAAATTGGTTGCATAATCAGAATTCATAGCATTCAAAAATAGTCACTAAGTTTTGCATGTGTGCAGTTTTGCTGAAATACAGCTCACCTACTTTGACCAAAGAATTTGGTGGATTTAAAATCACCAAAATTCAAGAACTTTAGTATAAAAAAATGAAACAGTGGGATAAATTCTGGACAAAAACCAAGACAGCAGATTTTCTAATTAACCAGACACTCAGGCCAGAAGAAGAAATAGTAGAATAACAATAATACCTCAGAAACCTAAAACACAATCAGTCAGTTTGAAAATCTAGTTAGATTCATGACTCCAAAACATTTGTATATATTATATTGCACCTGTATGAACGGTTTATGTCTACAGCTGTCTCTGAATGTGACTTTGAATATTTGGTACCTTTTGTTTTGGTTTGTTGATCATTGGACTGGTAATTATGTAATCTGACTAATAAACTGTACCATGGGTAACCTTTATTCAAATGAGCAAAGAAACAAATTATTATTATGCCTGGTAAAAATAATTCTGTCAAATCAAAGCACCTAATTTTTTCTTTTTTTAAAATACAAAAAAATTGATCAGGAACACTGGGCTCATGAGGTCATGGATCGGAAACCGTTCCATCAGACAACAAAAAATTCCACTATATTTACTGTTGAATTTCACTTTACATCCCACTAAAAAGAAATTTTATATGTTACAGCTCTTTTCCCTAATCTTTTACCTTTTACGCTTTTTCTCATTGTGGATACGCTTGTGTTTATGGAGATTACTCTGAGAATTAAAACTCTTCCCACACTGTTCACAGGAATATGGTTTCTCCCCTGTATGGATACGCTGGTGACTAATAAGAGTACTCTGATGAGTAAAACTCTTCCCACATTGTCCACACTGATACGGCTTCTCTCCTGTGTGGACACGCTGGTGTACTTTGAGTTGACTTTGATTATAAAAACTTTTCCCACAATGTTCACAGTGATACGGCTTCTCTCCCGTGTGGATACGCTGGTGTAGTTTGAGACTACGCTGATGATTGAAGCTTTTCCCACATTGTCCACAGTGATACGGCTTTTCTCCTGTGTGGATACGCTGATGTACTTGGAGACTACTCTGACAGGCGAAACTCTTCCCACACTGTTCACAGCAATATGATTTCTCTGCTGTGTGGATACGCTGGTGTATTTTGAGATAATTCTTATAAGTAAAACCTTTCCCACATTGTCCACAGCAATAAAGTTTCTCACCTGTGTGGACACGCTGGTGCATTTGGAGACTGGTTTGATTAGTAAAACCCTTCCCACACTGCCCACACTGATACGGCTTCTCTCCTGTGTGGATACGCTGGTGTATTTGGAGATTACCCTGACGATTAAAACTTTTTCCACACTGTTCACAGTAATAAACTTTCTCTCCTGTGTGGATATGCTGGTGTCTAAGAAGATTACTCTGAGAAGTAAAACTCTTTACACATTTTCCACACTTATATGGTTTCTCTCCGGTGTGGATACGGCGATGTATTTGGAGAGTTCTATGACAAATGAAACTCTTTCCACACTGTTCACAGTGATACGGCTTCTCTCCTGTGTGGATACGCTGGTGCATTTTGAAAAATGATTGTTGGTTAAAACTTTTTCCGCATTGTTCACAATGATACGGCTTCTCTCCTGTGTGGATCCTCTGGTGTATTTTGAGATGACTCTGATGAGTAAAACTCTTCCACACTGTTCACAGTGATACGGCTTCTCTCCTGTGTGGACACGCTGGTGTACTTTGAGTTGACTTTGATTATAAAAACTTTTCCCACAATGTTCACAGTGATACGGCTTCTCTCCCGTGTGGATACGCTGGTGTAGTTTGAGACTACGCTGGTGATTGAAGCTTTTCCCACATTGTCCACAGTGATACGGCTTTTCTCCTGTGTGGATACGCTGATGTACTTGGAGACTACTCTGACAGGCGAAACTCTTCCCACACTGTTCACAGCAATATGATTTCTCTGCTGTGTGGATACGCTGGTGTATTTTGAGATAATTCTTATAAGTAAAACCTTTCCCACATTGTCCACAGCAATAAAGTTTCTCACCTGTGTGGACACGCTGGTGCATTTGGAGACTGGTTTGATTAGTAAAACCCTTCCCACACTGCCCACACTGATACGGCTTCTCTCCTGTGTGGATACGCTGGTGTATTTGGAGATTACCCTGACGATTAAAACTTTTTCCACACTGTTCACAGTAATAAACTTTCTCTCCTGTGTGGATATGCTGGTGTCTAAGAAGATTACTCTGAGAAGTAAAACTCTTTACACATTTTCCACACTTATATGGTTTCTCTCCGGTGTGGATACGGCGATGTATTTGGAGAGTTCTATGACAAATGAAACTCTTTCCACACTGTTCACAGCGATACGGCTTCTCTCCTGTGTGGATACGCTGGTGCATTTTGAAAAATGATTGTTGGTTAAAACTTTTTCCGCATTGTTCACAGTGATACGGCTTCTCTCCTGTGTGGATCCTCTGGTGTATTTTGAGATGACTCTGATGAGTAAAACTCTTCCCACACTGTTCACAGTGATACGGCTTCACTCCTGTGTGGATACGCTGGTGTCTAATGAGATTACTCCGATTACTAAAACTCTTCCCGCACTGTTCACAGTTATACGGCTTCTCTCCCGTGTGGACACGCTTGTGTCGATAAAGAGAACATAGATGGGTAAAACTCTTTGCACATTGTTCACAGTGATACGGCTTCTCTCCTGTGTGGATACGCTGGTGTATTTTCAAAAGAGCAATTTTAGTAAAGGTCTTCTCACAATCCGAGCAGTGGTGTATCTGAAAACCATAATAAAAAGATTCAATATGTGCAATAGATTTTGCTTTACACAAGTGAGACAGAGGTGGAAATGGTAAGAAGCATCAGATTCTTGGATATCACCTGGTCTCATAATACAATACAGCTGGTCAGGAAATTACATTAGAGCATCCCCCCAGCTCCATCACAGACCGGTTTGGAAGCTGCTCAGCAAAAAATCATAATGCTCTACAGAGAGTGGCGAGGGCTTCCCAAACATCGCTGGAACATACTTAGCAACTATGGAGATTCTCTTCCAAGCCAAAGTCATCAGAAGAGCAATTAATATAAGACAATAGTCAGCCTTAGCACAGCCTTTTTTATTCTCCTACCTTAAAGCAGACACTACAGGAGAGTTAAAGCAAGTGCATCGAGGCTGAACAGTTTTTACACACAGACCATTAGGCTTGTGAATGACACCAATCACAGACACAGACTACCCTCTGACCCTGACACAATGCAAATTTTCTAAAATTACCTCTGCATATTCTGCACATGTACACAGACTCCTTTACAACAGGAATCCCAACATGGACCCATTCTACTTCTACAGGTCTTTACACAAGCCTTTCTTTGATGTTAGACTGCAAGTGTGTGTCACCTTAGCCATGGTCCACTGTTTTTCCAAGCTCATGCACTGATTTTTTCAGGAGGAAATCACTTGACTGTCATTCAGATATGCATTTATAGCTCATGATACATTATTGATCCTTACAAAGATTTCCAAAACACTAGGTGGATATCATACAACGATATGATCTTTACCACTGTGATCATAATGACTGGATCCCTACATGTTAGCCAGATGATAGGAAGTGACTTTTTATTACTGCGGTCAAGCAAACCACACTTTTCTTTGTTTGGCACATCTAATCATTTGATTTACAGGTTTGCTAATTCATTCAAATAATTCTTATTTAGAGTCTATTAGCTTACTGATTTTCAAGTTATTTTACTGAAGTAAAGGCAAAAATCACTCTAAAGCTCAGTGCATTTCTAATCAAAATCCTATATTAAAAACATTTTCTTTTATAGGTTTGCCCAATCTTTTAAAGAATAATTTTTTTTAGAGTATGCCTTTTTATTATTCTATTAAATCTCATAAAACATTTGCCTTTATAAGTTTGCTCAATCTTTTAAACAGTAATAAAGAAAAAAAATGATTGTTTGCATATGGGACATGATTAAAAATGCACTAATATTTGAAGTGATTTTTACTTTTCTCAAAAAATATACAGTGAAATGACTTGAAATGTGAAAGAAATTGGACAGGGACACTCCAAATGAGAAATATTTGAAAGATTGAGCAAACCTATAAAATATTATGTTTTACGAGTGTTTGAATATGCTGATTAGAAGCACTGATGTTTATATTTCCTAAAAATTGTACAGTAGAACAACCTGAACAGAAAAGTAATTCAGTGATAGTCAGGGTCACTCTAAATAAAGATCAACTGAATGAATTAGCAAACATATAAAGGAGAGTAATATAAAGGTGATTTTGCCTTTACATTTTATTGTATAATCTTAGACTATAGAGATGTTTTAAGAGTGTTTGAATATGAGCCATTATTAAATATATTTACACCACAAACACGAAATTGTATTGTTTGTGTTTTGATGAAAAATAGCAATACATACATTTTTGGTGTCTTTTAATTGTTGTTGTTTTTTTATAGCAATGACTATACTTTTTTATAGTAGCGCCATAAAGATACATGTATGAAGCCCATTTCAGCACTGAATAATAAATAAAAGGTTTATACACTCAGATATAAACACACAAAAGTCAGAGTTCTTACTTAAGAACTCGCATTTAAGAGTTTATATATCACAATTCGCATTTCTTTACTGTGGGAAACCAGCTTCCACCATATACATCAGCTCAGAACAAAGGGTTAAATGTTTGGCTGCATTATGGGTGTTACATTTCAGCAGGTTCTACAGCACTCTTTCCTAACTCATCTCTGTGAAAAGAATAAACTGAGAATGTGGACATTTACACCCGAAAATAACAGAAAGTTAACAGCAATCTGGACCTGGAGCCCTCAGAGAAACAAACCCCAAACTTCTGCTCGACACAGTGGAAATGTGGTTGTATCTCACCACACTTTCTGAGATGAGATGAGACATGAATAAAGTGTACCTTTGATCCAGCAGCAGCAGCAGCAGCAGGAGTGTGTGGAGGTTCTCCTAAAGATCTCCGTCTGGACTCTGATTTCATGATCAGAGGTGTAAAGAATCAGGACACTGGAAGAAAAATGCAGAGGTTCATGACTCCAGAATGTCCACTAGCTGTTCCCCGAGCAGCTCAGCTGCTACATTTCACTGTATCTCACCTTTGGGTAAAAATCCGCTAAATCCGGGACAAAACGGGGTTGAAGCTCGCGCGCGATAGATTTATAACGGCGAAAGGAACGTCGATGTGCACGCGCGAAAAGTGGAGAAAAACTCACGCGCCCAACATTAACTTCAGACCGGAGCGCGTGAAAGAAGTCTATAGGTACAAACAGGAGTTATTCACAAAGCAGTGGGCGGAGCCAACGGGCTCGCGTTCTAAATCCTCAAACATCATTGGCTCAGCCAATTTCAGAAAGTGAAATCTGATTGGTTGTCTGCCACTGTGCCTGATCTTGTGCTTCATGAGAGACATGACTTCATCATCTATCACTCTTCATTCTCTTCTATCATCATTCTCCATTTTTATTTGTTCATAAATTTCGGTTTACAATACAATGAAAAGGAGGATTTAAACAGGACTGAGTATTTATTGTTAAGTTAAATCAATTTGAGTTAAGTTGAAGCTTTATTTTTATTTAAGGCTTAATTGAATGCTGAATTGCAGCCTATATCCAGCATTCATACATACGAGTCCTTATTTTGCAGGTGTCTGAAGGTCAGGCAGGAGTGTGGTGGAGATGCGGAAATCGGTGGAGTGATTAGTGCAATACGCAGACTGCAGTGATTCCAGAGAGGAAGGCATAAGGGTCTTGGATGTGTTTCATGATGACCATCTCGATGCACTTCATGATGATGGTTATTGAGGACACAAAACACATAGTTACATAGTTACAAGGGTAATCTTGAATCACATTGGAACAGATCTGCTCAGAGAGATGTTGAAGATGTCAATGAGAACATCTATCAGTTGGTCTGCACATCCTCTGAGCACCCTGTTAAATATGTTGTCTGGTCCTGCACCTTAAAGCTTACCTCAGAGTCACATTTTTCTGTGCTTCAAATCAAGCGTAGAAGCTGTTCAGTGCATCTGGAAGCGAGCCATTACTATGGCAGGCAGGTGATGAGGTGCTGTGGTTGCTGATGGCTTGGATGCCCCGATACATGCGCCGTTTGTGTATATATACATATTATATATATATATATATATATATATATATATATATATATATATACACACATTTTTTAATAGGCTGTTTTGCTTAACTATATAATACCCTTTTAATTTTGCCGTTTTAATGTTTATAGTAGCTGCTTGTTGAGGAGTGTATGGGGGGATTTCAAATTCACTTCTGTGTAAAAAAAAAAAAACAACAACAAAACATTTGAGTATGCAAGGTGTAAATTGTGTAAATCAATATTAGTGTTTTTTTGAAAGATAATTGAAAATGGCAAGTTGACAATGCAAAATGTCAAACATTTTGACCCCATACCCCCCATACACTCCTCAACAAGCTCCTTATTTGCTGCTTTTAGATTTATTATTTGACTGCACCATTTTAATTGAATCATCACGTCATGAGTGAACTGATTGTGTGACCTGATGCTCGCAAATCACGAGAGAACAGATCCAGTGCGATTTTCCTTAAGTTATAAACAGTTATAGCACACATTAGCACTTCATTAAACTACACGATTTTGACATGATGAGGATTCTAGAGTTTTTACTCACTGTGCTGATGTTCCACCTTCATCCCTCACACCAGTGTGTTTCTTTTCTTGCTGCTGGTTGACCCTGAACTCTCCGCCCTTTCACAAGTGGCTGTGTATCTTACCATCATGCTAAACCATAACCTGAGCAGCACAACTAATCCATAACAGCTTTCAGTGACAACAAATTTCATTATCGATTATTATAGATTTTTATCAATTAGTTGTTGCAGCCCTACAGTGAAAGGTGAAAGTTTCCTGTTCTGCTTTCCACTTTGAAATTCAACCACTCACACCTGAGAGAACTGGATCTGTAAGAAAATAAAGTAGAAGGCTCAAGAAAAAAATAAATTCTCTGCTTTTCAGGATGATGAACATAAAGAACTACAGGAACTGATGTATATTATCATCTCTATGCTAGACAATCTTTTTTCACAGCACCTTACTCATGATGACATTTCTTCCTGCTCCTCAACCACAGACACTATTATGTTGTTGTTCATGAAGTACGTCAGTCCAGATTTTGATTATTAATTAACTTTCTTATTTCCATTAGATGATAAAGGCTCTGGTGTATTTGCATTCAGAGCAGTGAGAACTGCATACAGTTCCAGAGTCCTGAAGTTACTGTGTCACAGTTGGACCCTGGAGAAACACCGCTATGCTGTATTTTAATGCTGTAAAATTTTGCGTAATAATTACATTTACTTTATTAAATAATAACATTATCTTTTAATATGTTGATACTTACAGTTGGCACAATGCAGTCAAGCAGGTGAAGTTCCCCCTGAGTCTGCTGAACCCAGTCACCGATCATACTGCCAGGGAAGCTTGATTCTTCATTCTGTAATTTCTGTCTCCATATTTAAATCTTATTAGAAACCTTCAGTCTCAATTAAGCCTAAGAGCACGGCAATGCTGCAAGACAGTTTGGCTGATTTACTTATCCCAGAATATAAGAGCATTATTCAGGCTCTGTTGATGAATTAATGGTGAGGATGTAATTTGACTAATAAACTTATAAAATGTATCACAGGTCAACTTTATTATATTAAAGTTGGAGAAACACAAAAGATAAGCAACAGAGCAAGGTACCTAAAGGTTTACACATTTAACATTTCAGATGTGAAATAGACTTGAAGGTCAGACAAACCTTATCTTACATCTTATAGATCCAAACAGTTCAGTCCCTGATCTTATTGTGTAACCATGTGTTTCTGGTCAGGGTTGCAGTAAATCAGAAAACTAGTTTAGGAACACTGGGCTCAAGGGACAATGGATCTGAAGCCCTTCCATCAGATCATGTTCAGAAAGGTCTGGTGGGTGTGGTGCTCAGGTATCCCCATCCTTTTTACTATAGAGTATAGCTGTAGTGTAGCTCGTCCAGAACAATCTCTCCACATTGCCTGTAAACACAACAATTTTCTGATGGCGTAGAAAGCTGTCCAGTTTGTTAGATCCATTTGTTAACATTAGAATGAAATGTTTCCATATATTTACAGTATTTTACACACTTTTAAAGAAGAAATTAAAGAACAAGATTTTCAGTTTGACAAATTAACATCATGAGCCGATGGATGTATGTTAGGGCACTTGTGTTTCCTTAAAGAGCTTTGATAAGAATAGCTCCGTCCACACTGTCCACAGAGGTACAGCTTCTGTCCTGTATGACTCTGCTGGTGGCTGAGGAGGGCACTTTGAGCACTAAAACTCTTCCCACACTGTTCACAGCGATACGGCTTCTCTCCTGTGTGGATACGCTGGTGTTCCTGGAGATGCGTCTTTCGCCGAAAACTTTTCCCACATTGTCCACAGAGAAATGGTCTCTCTCCCTTGTGGATACGCTGGTGTACTTGAAAACAACTCTGATAAGTAAACCCCTTCCCACAGTGTACACAATGATATGGTTTCTCACCTGTGTGGATACGCTGATGTGTTTGAAGATTACTCTGAGATGTAAAACTCTTTCCACACTGTTCACAGGGATATAGCTTTTCTCCTGTGTGGAAACGGTGGTGTCTAAGTAGATTACTCTGAGAAGTAAAACTCTTTCCACACTGTTCACAGTGATACAGTTTCTCTCCTGTGTGTATACGCTGGTGTCTAAGTAGATTACTCTGACAATTAAAACTCTTCTCACACTGCCCACAGTGATACGGCTTCTCTCCTTTGTGGATACGCTGATGTATTTTGAGATGACCCAGACGATTAAAACTCTTCTCACACTGTTCGCAGTGATAAGGCTTTACTCCTGTGTGGATACGCTGGTGTCTAAGGAGATTACTCTGACAATTAAAACTCTTCTCACACTGTTCACAGTGATAAGGCTTCTCTCCTGTGTGGATACGCTGGTGTGTTTTCAGAAGAGCAATTTTAGTAAAACTCTTCCCACAATCTGAGCAGTTGTGCATCTGGAAAACAAAATCAAGATTCAGTATACCAGAATCATTTTATATTTTTTTGTCACTTTATTAGAAATATCTGCAACAATAATTTAATACAGCTTGAACACTAAATCACTAATGTAATTTGCTATAGCAACCCGACTTTCAGGTTTTCAAATGCTGGTGGGGCTGCTAAAAAAAATTATAATACACAACCCAAATGTAAACTTTTAATTAAAATAAATGCAATAATTTTTCAATCCTATAAACCCATATTTCATTCACACTAGAACATAGAAAAAATATCAAATTTTTAAATGAGGAAATGTACCATGTTTAGAAAAAACAAGGTCATTCTGAATTTGCTTCCTTCAATACTCCTTAAAAAAAAAAAAAATAATAATAATAATAATAATAATAATAATAATAATAATTTTTAAAAAAGCTGGGACAGGGCAACAAAAGTCTAAAAAAATGTTTTATTAAAATTAAATAGTTGGATAAACATTTTGCAACTAATAAATATGATGATTGGGGTATAAAGAGTGTATATTAGAGCCAGATTTGAGACAAGATGTAAAAAACTGTCTACAAATTGAGGAACAATGTTCTTCGATATCAACTTGCAAAAAGTTGAAGTCTCATAATTTACAGAAAATAATATCAACATAAATTGAAAAGAATCTGGAGAAATCTCTGTGCACAAGGGACAAGCATGAAAATCAATATCGGATGGGTATGATTTCCTGAACATGATCCAGAACACAACCATCCCCACTGGGCCAAAGCTCAATTTAAGTGGAAAACTGTTCTTTGGTCAGACGAATCACTTTTTAAATTTCTTTTTTTTTTTTTTGGATACTCTGGACTAAAGAGGACAGGGGCCATATTGCTTGTTATCAGCGTTCATTTTAAACAGCCACATCTCTGATGCTATGGGTTGCAGTGTACCTTTGATCCAGCAGCAGCAGCAGCAGTAGTGTGTGGAGGTTCTCCTAAAGATCTCCTTCTGGACTCTGATTTCATGATCAGAGGTGTAAAGAATCAGGACACTGGAAGAAAAATGCAGAGGTTCATGACTCCAGAATGTCCACTAGCTGTTCCCCGAGCAGCTCAGCTGCTACATTTCACTGTATCTCACCTTTGGATAAAAATCCGCTAAATCCGGGACATAAAACGGGAAAAAAATACTGGACCGGAGCGCGTGAAAGAAGTCTATAGGTGCTGTGATTAGTCGATCCGTAACGGAAACGCGATTTGTACTGCGCATGTGCGTAAATGCGTCTACTTCCTGTCTGAAGTATGCCGAAAAAATATAGGATTGTTGTTGTCAATGCCCGATCCGTACTAGAAATAGTTCTGTACTAGTGATTCTCTTCAGAAGGGGTTCAGAAAGAAGGCAGCAGGAAGTACCTGCCGTTAACAAGCAGGGTTTGGAGAGACATTCGATTAGAGTAGATTCAACTTTGTGATTGTGCAAGGTACATGTACAGAGCCAATGAAATACAGTCATCTATCCAGAAGTGCAGATGTGGACTATTTAGAATGAATAATAATTGCTGACCTTAGTATGCTACCATTAACTTTGAATATTGCTTTTTACTATTAAATACTAACATGTTTAAAGATTTTACTAAATCATACAAAACTAATGTTGTTTGACTGGAATTGTAGGAGGTACGCATGCAACACTAAGCTCATCTTTTGTCTGTATATTTAATTTGTCAGGGGATTGTCTGATATCCATTAATTTATAAATTTTTTCCTTACTACCATTCTTTCTTTGGCTCTGTCTTACTCCTACTGACTTTCATTCCCCTTCTCTCCAGCATGTACCTCCACCTCTCCAGGATCTTCTCCACCTGCTCCCTACTCTCACCACAAATCACAATATCATCCACAAACATCATAGTCCACAGAGACTCCTGTCTGACCTCGTCCGTCAACCTGTCCGTCACCACTGCAAACAGAAAAGGGCTCAAAGCCGATCCTTGATGCAGTACAACCTCCACCTTGAACCAGTCTGTCGTTCCTAATGCACACTTTACTGCTGTCACATTGTCCTCATACATGTCCTGCACCACCCTCACATACTTCTGACACACCAGACTTCCTCATACAATACCACAACTCCTTTCTCCCCCCTGTCGTACGCTTTCTCTAAATCCACAAACACACCACTGCATCTCACCTAAACTGTCTGACTCTAGTATGTATAACAATCTTAATGTTAAATATACCAATTCCAGTAATTATCACTATTTAATTATGAAACACTAAATAGACTGATCTGGTCACCTGGTCCCCAGTCATAATCCAATAAATACTCAATCCTGTTTAAATCCTCCTTTTCATTGATTTTTTAATTGTTTTATAATAAATAATAAATAATATATATATATAATAATTATAATATAAAATAATATATATAATAATAATATATATAATAATAAATAATTGTTATTTAAATACCTAATACATACAGGAACGATAGATAGAATTTAGGTTTGTCATTTTCCTTTTTTTTTTTTTCCTTATTCAGTGTTCGCACCACAGTCCAGATCGGTAGGTGGCGGTAATGCACCTTTTCGTTGGTCTGCCAATCCGCCATAAAACACCACAAGAAGAAGAAGAAGAGGATGAGGAGGAGTTTTTCTCCACTTTCCGCGCGTGCACATCGACGTTCCTTTCGCCGTTATAAATCTATCGCGCGCGAGCTTCAACCCCGTTTTTGTCCCGGATTTAGCGGATTTTTACCCAAAGGTGAGATACAGTGAAATGTAGCAGCTGAGCTGCTCGGGGAACAGCTAGTGGACATTCTGGAGTCATGAACCTCTGCATTTTCTTCCAGTGTCCTGATTCTTTACACCTCTGATCATGAAATCAGAGTCCAGACGGAGATCTTTAGGAGAACCTCCACACACTCCTGCTGCTGCTGCTGCTGGATCAAAGGTACACTTTATTCATGTCTCATCTTTCAGTGTGGTTTGCAGGGCAAAGATACATCATAATGTATTTTAACATTAAATAAAAAATTACCTTAAATTTAAGTCTATCACAATAAACTACTGGTTTTTTTTTTTGTATTTTAAAAATCCTTTTACATGGAGGTTAGAAATTTCCTTTAATCAATTGGTCTATTTGGTCTGTTCTTTACTATTTTACTCAGTTGATAAAGTGAACAATGTTTGATTCCAGCAGCTTTTCTTTGGCGGAGTCACGCAATAAATCTGACACATGCAACCAGCTAATGTTGTAGAAAGACTCAGAATCACGGGTTTTGCTTCCAGATGATAACAGCTTTTATTATCAATCCCCAAAAGCCGGAGCTGGTCTGTGGAGCATCCTACTCTCCACTCTCATTTCCACATTATATATGCCTTGACCACAAATGCATTTCAATACATCCCACTCCATACATTGTTCACCCAACATCTGTCTCTAATTTGGGATCTCCATTATACGTACAATGGTGGTGCTGAAATGTCTAGGTACAGATACACACACATCAATCTTCAATATTTCATACATTTATACCACTCATGGTACATTCCTGTATGCACACACATCAGAAGAACATTTTAATAGAAGTTACATGTTGTGTATATATTTGATGAACTTTATCCTTCTACATTAACAGATCAAATATTCACATTCGTATTCCAGTGATCTCCCAGAGGAAGTTTAGTTTCAAAGTAACCAACAGATTCACATTTAACAGTTTGCTAATAAATCATAATTGTATCCTAATTTAGTGTCTTGTCTAGAGGTGTAACAGTACACGTGTTCATACCGAATTGTTTCAGTACACAGCTTTCGGTTCGGTATACACATAATGTAGCTGAAAAGAGCTGGGACCACCGTTTCCAAGGTTACTGTTGGTAATACACTAAGACGTCATGGTTTGAAATCATGCATGGCACCGAAGGTTCCAGCACATGTCCAGGCACGTCTTAAGTTTGCCAATGTCCATTTGGATGATCCAGAGGAGTCATGGGAGAAAGTCATGTGGTCAGATGAGACCAAAATAGAACTTTTGGGTCATAATTCCACTAAACGTGTTTGGAGGAAGAAGAATGATGAGTACCATCCCAAGAACACCATCCCTACTGTGAAGCATGGGGGTGGTAGCATCATTCTTTGGGGGTGTTTTTCTGCACATGGGACAGGGCTACTGCACTGTATTAAGGAGAGGATGACCGGGGCCATGTATTGCGAGATTTTGGGGCACAACCTCCTTCCCTCAGTTAGAGCACTGAAGATGGATCGAGGCTGGGTCTCTAACATGACAATGACCTGAAGCACACAACCAGGATAACCAAGGAGTGGCTCTGTAAGATATCAAGGTTCTGGCATGGCCTAGCCAGTCTCCAGACCTAAACCCAATAGAGAATCTTTGGAGGGAGCTCAAACTCTGTGTTACTCAGCGACAGGCCAGAAACCTGACTGATCTAGAGAAGATCTGTGTGGAGGAGTGGGCCAAAATCCCTCCTGCAGTGTGTGCAAACCTGGTGAAAAACTACAGGAAACGTTTCACCTCTGTAATTGCAAACAAAGGCTACTGTACCAAATATTAACATTGACTTTTTCAGGTGTTCAAATACTTATTTGCAGCTGTATCATAAAAATAAATAGTTAAAAAAATCATATATTGTGATTTCTGGATTTTTGTTTTTAGATTGTCTCTCACAGTGGACATGCACCTACAATGACAATTTCAGACCCCTCCATGATTTCTAAGTGGGAGAAGTTGCAAAATAGCAGGGTGTTCAAATACTTATTTTCCTCACTGTAGGTAGGAGATTTCTCAAAGCGGAGGTACATTCTAAGAAGTTGATTGAAAATGCCCTCATAGGCCATTAGGAGGAAGTAGGTTGCTGCTTTTGACAGCCACAGATCATTACCTTCGGTCGTCATCAATGTATTGTTGTCCCAACCACAGGGATTTTCACACATTTTCAAGATGGCGCCGGTGAGGTCGGCTGCCGTCATGACTGCTCCGGCTACGCTTTTTTTGTTTTTGTTTATTTTATACTTTTATATAAGTAGTTACCGTTCTATCTACACAAGATGGACATCATTAGATATGACGAAGACACTCATATCTATTGGTGTACAATGCACTCACCTTTCGCCGTTTTTAAACCCATGCTGGCCGAGCGAGATCCTGAGGGAGAACAAAGGACGTGACCTGTACCGGCGTCCGCGAGGGAAACGAGCCGGCGTCAGGAACAGGCTGAGGGCACGCGCACACCAAGCTCCCTTACCTAGTATCCTAGTATCCTGTTAGCCAACGTCCAGTCACTGGAAAACAAGCTTGACGACCTCAGGGCAAGGGTCAAGTTCCAGAGAGACATTCGGGACTGCAACCTTCACTGAACCCAGCGGTACCGGACCAGGCCATCCAGCCGGCCGAGTTTTTCTCGGTTTACCGCATAGACAGAACACTGGAGTCGGGGAAGTCAAGAGGAGGTGGAGTGTGTCTAATGGTGAACAACCACTGGTATTGTTCCTCTTTCACGCTATGCACACCAAATCTGGAACTACTGACCATCAAATATCGACTCTTTTATCTACCTCGGGAATTCAGCTCAGTCATAGTCAGTGCCGTTTATATTCCACCTCAAGTGGACACGGACACTGCAGTATGGGACTAACATGAGACACTAACACAACACCAAACACAGCATCGGGACGATGCGCTCATTGTGGTCGGAGATTTCAACAGTGCCAACCTCAAGCGCGCACTACCGAACTTTTATCACCTGCCCCACCAGAGGCGAAAGAACACTGGACCACTGCTATACAACATTCAAGAACAGCTACAAAGCACAATCACGTCCATCGTTTGGGAAATCGGACCATGCCGCCATCTTCCTCATGCATGTTTACAAACAAAGGCTGAAACAAGAAGCTCCATCAGAACGTTTCCCAACCAGAAGCCGTGGGTGTATAAAATCATCCGCGACGCTCTGAGATCCCGCTCTGTTGCCTACAACACGGGGCTCGCCACGGGGGACGTGGAAGAGTACAAGGCTGTTCGCAGAGCGGTGAAGGATGCAAAGCGGTGCTACAGAAGGAAACTAGAGTCACAGTTTCAACGTGGTGGCTCTAGGAGCCTGTGGCATTGACTAAGGAGACTATAAAACACCATCTTCTAGAACGGTGAATGCGGACGCTTCTCTGGCAGACAAGCTAAAAACCTTTTACGCTCATTTCGAGGCTGCAGCACAACCAGCGTGCACACAGATAGAGCCGGAGAGGTGAACATGTTCACCTCATCTTGGAGCATGACGTGAGGAGGGCATTCAAAAGAGTGAATACCAAGAAGGCAGCAGGACCAGATGGCAACACAGGTCGGGTTCTGAAAGCCTGCGCTGACCAGCTAGCACCTGTGTTCACTGAGATATTCAACCTCTCCCTGGAACAGTCTGTTGTCCCCTCATGTTTTAAACAGTCCACCATTGTTCCTGTCCCGAAGAAACCTCAGCCCGCCTGCCTCAATGACTACCACCCTGTAGCTGTGACCTCAGTAGTGATGAAGTGCTTGGAGAGACTGGTCAGAGACTTCATCACTGCATCACTACCAGACACACTGGACCCATTACAGTTTGCGTACCGTCAGAACGGCTCTACTGAGGACGCCATTGCTCATCTCCTTCACACCCCGATGAGCCACCTGGACCAAAGAAACAGGAATTATGCAAAGATGTTGTTCGTGGACTACAGTTCAGCATTTAACACCATAATTCTCTCCACACTCACCTTTAAGTTGGAGGTCCTGGGACTCAGCCAGCCGCTGTGTCAATGGATCTCTAACTTCCTGACATACAGACCACAAGCCGTATGGGTGGGAATACACACCTCATCCACCCTCACCCTCAGCACTGGAGCTCCCCAGGGTTGTGTTCTGAGCCCCCTGCTGTACTCGCATGACTGTGTGGCCACATCCAACTCCACCACCATCATCAAGTTTGCTGACAACACTGTTGTGGTGGGCCTGATCAACAACAATGACGAGACGGCCTACCTACAGGAGGTTTAAAACCTGGAGAGATGGTGCCAGGAGAACAACCTTCTCCTGAACTTCAGCAAGACTAAGGAGTTGATTGTGGACTTCAGCACAAAGCGGGAGCGGTCATACCAACCGCTAAACATCTGCAGGACTCTAGTGGAAAGAGTGGACAGTTTCTGGTACTTGAGTGTTCACATCACACAGGATCTGTCTTGGTCCTGTCACTAACACCCTGGTGAAGAAGGCCCGGCAGCGTCTGTACCATCTAAAACGCTTAAGGGACTTTAAACTACCCTCTCGGGTGTTTAAGACTTTCTACACCTGCACCATTGAGAGTGTCCTGACGGGTAGCATCACTTCCTGGTTTGGGAACCGCACCATGCAGGACAGGTGAGCCCTCCAGAGAGTGGTGCGTTTAGCTGAACATACCATCCACAACGCGCTCCCTGACCTGCAGGACATCTACAGCACGCGGTGCAGGACCAGATCCAGGAAGATTGTAAAGGACCTCAGCCATCCCAACAATGGACTCTTCTATTTGTTGCGGTCAGGGAAACGCTTCCGCTCCCTGAAAGCAAACACAGAGAGTATGAGGAGGAGCTTCTTCCCGCAGGCCATTCAGTGTTTAAACCAGGAAACACCCAGGATCTAAAAGCTGGTCCACTCTCTCCATCATCACACTTGTTCTCTGTACATATCTCACCTTTCGCACCATGACACTTTAAACTCTGGACTTGCACAGCAAAGTGCACTTTATATTTATTTATTTTATACCACACCATACCGCACACGGACAGTTTATGGACAACCCACCACTTAAATTGTCTATTGTTCACACTTTGTTTACTGTTTCACTGTCTACTGCCATAAGAATTTTTTGTATATACATTTTTCTCTTTGTTTCACATACATATCTTTTATATATTCTTTATCTTATATTCTTATATTTTATTTTATATAGTTTTTATACTTTATTTATCTGCTTCTTTTCTTTTTCCCCATTCTATTCCCCTCTTGCCGGACCGTCGTATAAAGCATTTCACTGCATGTCGTACCCTGTATGTATGTGTATGTGATGAATAAAATTTGATTTGATTTGACATCATTTGGAAGACAGCATGCAGATCAGCTCAGTAGGTACTGATTGTTTGCACCGTTGCAGAATTTGAGCTCCGTCTTATGAAAGCTACTATTAGCAAATGCTAAAACCAAAAGCACCCAAACATTGCTTGAACATATCAGGCAGCTTTATGATCGTGGACTAAATCCTGTTTAGCTCTGATGTTATTACAGATGCAACAGGTGCTAAAGTTTTTTTCTCTGTCTCCTGAAATTGAAAATAAGATGCTGCCTCGTCTGCCTCAAAATACCTCAAACCATATCAGATTACTATAGCAGACATTTCTGATAACATGCAAGACCAAATCTAAAATTATTACAGTATATTAAATCATTTTATTTTGTTTTCCAGATGCACCACTGCTCAGATTGTGGGAAGAGTTTTAATCACCAGGTTCATCTCAAAGAACACCAGCGTATCCACACAGGAGTGAAGCCGTATCACTGTGAACAGTGTGGGAAGAGTTTTATTTATCAGAGTGGTCTCAAAAGACACCAGTGTATCCACACAGGAGAGAAGCGATATTACTGTGAACAGTGTGGGAAGAGTTTTAATCATCAGAGTAGTCTCTCAAGACACCAGCGTATCCACACAGGAGAGAAGCGGTATTACTGTGAACAGTGTGGGAGCAGTTTTACTCACCAGGGTAATCTCAAAGAACACCATCGTATCCACACAGGAGAGAAGCCGTATCACTGTGAACAGTGTGGGAAGAGTTTTATTCGCCAGGGTCATCTTAAAGTACATCAGCGTATCCACACAGGAGAGAAGCCGTATCACTGTGAACAGTGTGGAAAGGGTTTTAATCGCCAGGGTAATCTCAAATTACACCAGTGTATCCACACAGGAGAGAAGCCATATCACTGTGAACAGTGTGGGAAGAGTTTTAATAGGCAGAGTAGTCTCAAATCACACCAGCGTATCCACACAGGAGAGAAGCCTTATTACTGTGAACAGTGTGGGAAGAGTTTTACTCAACAGAGTCATCTCAATAGACACCAGTGTATCCACACAGGAGAGAACCCGTATTACTGTGAACAGTGTGGGAAAAGTTTTACTCATCAGAGTCATCTCGAAGAACACCAGTGTATCCACACAGGAGAGAAGCCGTATGACTGTGAACAGTGCGGGAAGAGTTTTATTCGCCAGAATCATCTTAAAGAACACCAGCGTATCCACACAGGAGAGAAGCCGTATTACTGTGACCAGTGTGGGAAGAGTTTTACTCAACAGAGTAGTCTCAACAGACACCAGCGTATCCACACAGGAGAGAAGCCGCATCACTGTGAACAGTGTGGGAAGAGTTTTAATCGTCAAAGTTGTCTCAAATCACACCAGCGTATCCACACAGGAGAGAAGCCGTATCACTGTGAACAGTGTGGGAAGAGTTTTAATCATCATAGTAGTCTCAAATTTCACCAGTGTATCCACACAGGTTAGAAGCCATATTACTGTGATCAGTCTCTCCGACCGAGTTGCTTCCGACATTAGTTGGGACTTTCAAAATTAATGTAAAATAGTTTCTTCAAAAGAAGCCAAGACACTAGGATGAGTAGAGCAAAGGTAGAGTTTTTTTGCGGCAAACCACAATCAACCTGAGAGCATCCGCATGTCGTGACATCGATGGTCTGACTACACCTGGCATTTCCTCCTGTTTTTATACATTTTGACCCCTAACATTGAAAACTCCCCAAACCTGGGCCCTCCTTAGTTACTATCAGTCATTACCATTTTGGAAATCTTTGGACGTTAGACCTTACTCTAAGTATTTTTAACTATCATTAACATTAAAAAAATTCCAACATTTAAAAGGTCAATTCTGATTACCATTGTCTTCGAGATACTTCAAAAGGGTTGGACCACAAAAAGTGGGAAATATACCACTGTTTCACTTCATTATTTTACTTCGCATGGTGGACAGTGCTTGCCTGTGTAATTTGATCATGCGTGAGTACTTTGCTCTTTCCTCATTCCCCAATTTTATTACTTTGCATAAGCACATTGGTATTTTTAAATATATTCTTAACTTTATTACTTTGATGGTTTTAGAAGACATGTTCTCCATCCCCTTTTATGGCATTTTTAATAAACTTCCTCACTCATAATTCGTGCTGTTTGTGTGTTATTTTCGTCTGTGTTGGTTTAGGCCCATTTTTCATGTCTAGAGAGTGTTATGGGCACTTTCCTTTGGGTTATGTTTACTTAAGCATAAATAAGCTACAGTTTAATCCTACACTCATCAGAGTAGTCTCAAAAGACACCAGCGTATCCACACAGTTTAGAAGCTGTATCACTGTGAACAGTGTGGGAAAAGTCAGTATGTATGACTCAGCCACCAGCAGGGTCATACAGGACAAAAGCTGTACCTCCAGTGGACATTGTGGACGTGCTCTCAAGAGCCATCAACTTCTGATGTTAATTTGTAAAACAAATCCTCTTGAATTTCTTATATGAAGGGATATAAAGGAAAATTAACATGTAAATATACGGGGACTTTAAGTTATAATATTAATTAGCTCTAACAAACTGGACACCTTTCCAAGCAAACAGAACATTTTTGGATCAACTACAGATAAACTACACTACAACTATACTGTATGGCAAAAAGTATGGGGCTACCTGAGTATCACACTCATCTCACACTTATCTAGTTTTCTGATTTATTACAAACCTGAGCAGGATCACACGTTTATACAGTAATATCAGGTAATACATTTTTGTTGTATATGTCTGGACCTATAAGAATTAATAAGAGATTTGTCTGCGCTTTAAGTCTTTTTTAAATATGAAACGTTAACCATATAAACCTTTAGGTATTTTGCTCCGACATTCATTTTTTGTGTTTCTCTAACTTCAAATAAGCTTATTAGTCAAATTACATCCTCACCATACTTTCATCAGCAGAGCCTGAATAATGCACTTATGTTCTGGACTAAATTCCACCAAATTGATTTGGTGGGATTGAAAGTCCTAATTTAAGTGTTTCAGGAAGAGGTAGGTCTTCAACCATTGCTTAAAGATAGCCAGGGACTCCACTGTATTAACATCTAGAGGAAGTTCATTCCATCACCTCTGTGCCAGAACAGAGAAAAGCCTTGAAGTATACTTACCTCTCATTCTGAGAGAAGGTGTAACCAATCGAGCCATGCTGGAGGATCTCAGACAGTGTGGTGCAGTGCAATATGTGATGAGGTCTCTAAAGTAAGATGGTGCTTGTCCATTTTTTGGCCTTTTACTCAAACATTAGTGTTGAATCTGATATCTGCAACTACTGGAAGCCAGTGAAGGGAGCGCAGCAGTGGGGTGGTGTGGGAAAACTTGGGCTGATTGAACACAAGTCATGCAGCTATGTTTTGGATAATTTGCAGTGGACGAATAGCGTTCAGAGGAAGACCTGCCAGCAGAGAGTTGCAGTAGTCCAGTCTAGAAATGAACAAGCACCTGGGCAGCCTGTGTGGACAGAAATGGTCAATCCTTTGGATATGGTAGAGAAGAAATCGACCCAAATGAGCCACATTAGCAACATGTGAGGCAAAGGAGAAGTTGATTGTCCATAGTTACCCCAAGGTTACGGGCAGTGGCTGAAGGTGAGAGAAGAGAGTCGTGAAGAGTTATTCAAAGATCTTGACCTGAAGATGACTCACCGGGGAAGACCAGCAGTTCTGTTTTGCTAGGGTTGAGTTTTAATTGATAAGCACTTATCCATGAAGATACAGTGAGGAAAATAAGTATTTGAACACCCTGCTATTTTGCAAGTTCTCCCACTTAGAAATCATGGAGGGGTCTGAAATTGTCATTGTAGGTGCATGTCCACTGTGAGAGACATAATTAAAAAAATAAATCCAGAAATCACAATATATGATTTTTAAACTATTTATTTGTATGATACAGCTGCAAATAAGTATTTGAACACTCGTCTATCAGCTAGAATTCTTACCCTCAAAGACCTGTTAGTCTGCCTTTAAAATGTCCACCTCCACTACATTTATTATCCTAAATTACATGCACCTGTTTGAGGTCGTTAGCTGCATAAAGACACCTGTCCACCCCATACAATCAGTATGACCAAGACCAAAGAGCTGTCCAAAGACACTAGAGACAAAATTGTACACCTCCACAAGGCTGGAAAGGGCTACAGGGAAATTGCCAAGCAGCTTGGTGAAAAAAGGTCCACTGTTGGAGCAATCATTAAAAAATGGAAGAAGCTAAACATGACTGTCGGTCTCCCTCGGACTGGGGCTCCATGCAAGATCTCACCTCATGGGGTCTCAATGATCCTAAGGAAGGTGAGAAATCAGCCCAGAACTACACTGGAGGAGCTGGTCAATGACCTGAAAAGAGCTGGGACCACCGTTTCCAAGGTTACTGTTGGTAATACCCTAAGACGTCATGGTTTGAAATCATGCATGGCACGGAAGGTTCCCCTGCTTAAACCAGCACATGTCCAGGCACGTCTTAAGTTTGCCAATGACCATTTGAATGATCCAGAGGAGTCATGGGAGAAAGTCATGTGATCAGATGAGACGTGTTTGGAGGAAGAAGAATGATGAGTACCATCCCAAGAACACCATCCCTACTGTGAAGCATGGGGGTGGTAGCATCATGCTTTGGGGGTGTTTTTCTGCACATGGGACAGGGCGACTGCACTGTATTAAGGAGAGGATGACCGGGGCCATGTATTGCGAGATTTTGGGGCACAACCTCCTTCTCTCAGTTAGAGCATTGAAGATGGGTCGAGGCTGGGTCTTCCAACATGACAATGACTCGAAGCACACAGCCAGGATAACCAAGGAGTGGCTCTGTAAGAAGCATATCAAGTATCTAAGTGGGAGAACTTATTTTTTTAATTATGTCTCTCACAGTGGACATGCACCTACAATGACAATTTCAGACCCCTCCATGATTTCTAAGTGGGAGAACTTGCAAAATAGCAGGGTGTTCAAATACTTATTTTCCTCACTGTATGTCTTTCAAGCATGCCGAGATCAGAGTGGAAGCTGTGGTATCTGAGGGAGAGAAAGAAAAGATGAGTTGAGTGTCATCTGCATGTCAAGTCAAGTTTATTTCTATAGCGCTTTTCACAACATTGTCTCAAATCAGCTTAACAGTCAAGGTTAATGGTGTGCTTTTCCATGTGAGGATATGTCTTCACCAATGAAGTGGATGAATGAAGAGGGAGAAAAGGAGGGGACCCAGTACCAAGCCTTGTGGGGCACCAGTGGTAAGTCTGCAAGTGGCAGATCCCCTCCATGTGACTGGGTATAAGCAACCTTCCAGGTAGGAAGCAAACCATTCCCAAGCTGTTCCCCGGATACCAAGGCTCCTGAGGGTAGACAAGAGAGTCTTGTGGTTGACTGTGTCGAATGCTGCTGAAAGGTCCAGGAAGAAAAAAGGTACAGATGACCGCTTGGCTGATCAAGCAGCCTGCAGTTTCTCAGAAAGAGTTTCCCATAAAGGGCTGTCTCTGTGGAATGTACCGCTTTAAATCCAGACTTTTTTGGATCATGAAGGTTGTTCTGTGAGAGATAGACAGACAGTTGGTTAAAAACAACCAGAGACACCTCTGCATTCCAGAGATGTTGAATGAAAGGAGACAAGTGATACCGGTCCATAATTGTTGATGTCTGATGGCTTCAGAGCAGGTTCCGTCAAGATGGGAATGCCCCTTGCTTACTTGAAGGTAGTTGACAAGCCAGATGTTAAGGACCCATTGATGATTGTGGAGATGAAGAGCAGGAGATCTTGTGAGATAGTCTGAAGCGTAGTTGAAGGGATTGGATCCAGATCACAGGTGGTGTGATTGCAGTATGACTTGCATTATCTCATCTGTTAAGGTTGAGAAGCTTGACAACGAAGGAGTAGGGGATTCCTGGCTGTGTTGTGTAGTCATTGTTGGAAAGGAAGTAAAGGTCTGGGAGATTTTCTCAATCTTTTAATCACAGAAGGAGGCAAAGTTATCAGCAGGCAGGCAGGGGGGTTGAGTAGTAAAGAGATGTTGTGGAGCTTACAAGTATTTTTTGGAACAGCCTTGTGCTTTTCCTTTTAGAAGGCAGTCTTCACATCTGAAGAATGTCTGTACTTTCTACTGCACTGGAAGCTCCTGATGACAAGTCAAATCCCTTGTGTGTGTAAGCATACTTGGTAATAAAGCTATTTCTGATTCATATTCTTATGTGTGTGCTTTGTGTATTGGAAAGCATTGGGTTATCCACTAACACCCATATGTACTGGTGCCTGGTGCTGGGTTTGAAGTGCCTTCCAATTGGAATGTCTTTAAAGGTAGAGAAGTGGAGAACTGTCTGTTTTTTTGCCTTTGTTTTGTGAGGAAAGTTACTTAGACATGAAAACCCCAATATAACTGTAGAGTTTGAGACCTGTTTAACAAATGATCCTTTGCAGACGGTATAATGTTAACAATTGGAACTAACAAACCGGTCAACATTCCAACATCAGAACATTGTTGTGTTTACAAGCGATTTGGAGTAATAATTCTGGTCCAACTTCAGCTAACTACACTATATGGCTCCCGAACATAATCTGATAGCTAGTCCACTTTTGCTGCAGCTTCAGAGTGGCTTAAGGACAACTTTCTGAATGTCATAAAGTGGCCCAGCCAAAACCCTGACTTGAACACAATTGAACATCTCTCGAGAGCCAGAAAGTGGAAAGTGTCCACTGATGGTACCTGTCCAACCTGACAGAGCTGAAGAGGATTGTATTTCTAGATTTTTCTGTATTCAGTAAATATAGCTGTATAAAGTCATTTTTTTAATTACAATCCTGAATTCTGAACTTAGTCTCTTGCTGTTGTTTGCCATTTATTTAATTAAATTAGTTACATTTTGGTGATAATTAGCCTAATTAGTATTTCATGCTTAAAAATTTTTTATTTAAATGGTGGCATGATTTACTCCATAATGACTAGACAATAAATGATATGATCATGTGAGAATGTGTTTATGATGTTTGCATTAACGCAAGTGGCCTGTGGTATAACAATAAATATAATGCTATCAATTATTTTAGGGATAAAAATAAAACATTTCTCTGAAAGGAGAAAACCAGAAGTTATGTCTTGTACCGGCAGAAGGAGCGCACGCCCGTATCCCTGATGTAAAACAACGGCATCTTTTGTAATTATCCGCCTTCTTGCGTAAATTTCTACTGAGCTTTAGATAGCAGTGAGCTAATACAGTAAAACCCCGTTGGACAAGCATAATTTGTTCTTGAAAATTGCTCGTAGGTCCATTTGCTTGTACGTTCGAACTAATTTTTCCCATAAGAATGAATGTAAAAGTGATTTAATCTGTTCCGAGATCTCATTCGATCACTTATTTCTGCACTTTAAAAGTAGCTGTAGCCTATTTAAAGAAACAAATACACCACAAATTAACGTAATGTAAACATGATTTAACACTTACCCATGTGGTAGTGGCTGATTGCGAGTGTGAGACGCACACCACGCTCGTACTTTTCCACTATTTCTCTCTTGGTTTTGATGGTAATTCTATTTACTTTCTTTTTCCCAGCACCATCACTGATTTTCTTGGGAGACATTTTCTATATTTCTATTGAAATAAAAATATAACACTAAAAAAAGTTACGTTTTTGCTGCACTGAACAAAGAGAGCGAACGAGCGACACAAGACCAACTAAGTGACTGATGCTGCCCTCGGCCGAAAGCGGGGAACCAGCAGCGTGGGTTTGCTCATGCCTTCAAAATTTGCTCGCAAATAGGGTAAAATTTTGCTAGCAAGGTTGCTCGTATCTTCATTTGCTCATACTATTAGTTGCTTGTACAATAGGGTTTTAATGTATCATGATATTTACTGACAATTTGCCCAAAACATACAAAAAAGGAACTGATCTATTTATTATAATATGATCTAAAGTCAACAAACTTCATAAACACATCAATTGTGCTATGTCAGCTAGAAATCTAAAATGGGTACATGAAAACATTTTTTACCCATTTTAGATTATGGTGATATTATTTATATGCATGCCTATATATGTATTAAAAAGATTATATTGTGTTTATCATGCTGCATTGCGTTTTATAACTAATGTTTGTTTACGTACTCATCATTGTTTGCTATATAACTGTGTAGGTTGGACCTCCTTATATCAAAGAAGGAAATCACATATATTAGTATATACTGTAAAGGCACTGCTTGGTATGCTTCCAAAATTATATTACTAGGCTTCTATGTTTGCGTAAAAAGAACTACAGCACCAGATCGTCAACTGGTATTACATTAGACGTACCTAGAGTTCACTCAGAACACGGAAAATCTGCTTTCTCTTACTGTGCTCCTTGGCTGTTACTCCACGAGACATAATTCCTTCTTAAAATGTGTTTAAAAATATATTGCGATGTAAAATGAGTAAAGTATGTTATTGTTTTAATTAACTGATTTTGTTTTCCTTTGTTTGTTTAGAATTTTTGTGTGTTATGTGTTTATGTGAAACTTTTATACGGCCACCTAGGCCAGGACTCCCTGGAAGAAGAGATTTCTGTTAATCTCAATGGGACCTTCCTGGAAAAATGAAGGTTAAATTAAAAAATAAAATTTGTGTGAATCTCCGTTTATATTTAAACCGAAATTTATAAACAAATAAAAATGATGATAGAAGAGAATGAAGAGTGATAGATGATGAAGTCATGTCTCTCATGAAGCTCAACCACTAAAGATCAGGCACAGTGGCAGACAATTAATCAGATTTCACTTCCTGAAAATGTCTGAGCCAATGATGTTCGAGGATTTTGAATTCGAACCCGTTGGCCCCGCCCACTGCTTTGTGAATAACCCCTGTTTGTACCTATAGACTTCTTTCACGCGCTCTGGTCTGAAGTTAATGTTGGGCGCGTGAGATTTTCTCCACTTTCCGCGCGTGCACATCGACGTTCCTTTCGCCGTTATAAATCTATCGCGCGCGAGCTTCAACCCCGTTTTTGTCCCGGATTTAGCGGATTTTTACCCAAAGGTGAGATACAGTGAAATGTAGCAGCTGAGCTGCTCGGGGAACAGCTAGTGGACATTCTGGAGTCATGAACCTCTGCATTTTTCTTCCAGTGTCCTGATTCTTTACACCTCTGATCATGAAATCAGAGTCCAGACGGAGATCTTTAGGAGAACCTCCACACACTCCTGCTGCTGCTGCTGGATCAAAGGTACACTTTATTCATGTCTCATCTTTCAGTGTGGTTTGGAGGGCAAAGATACATCATAATGTATTTAAACAGTAAATAAAAAAATACCTTAAATTTAAGTCTATCACAATAAACTACTGTTTTTTTTTTTTGTATTTCAAAAATCCTTTTACAAGGAGGTTAGAAATTTCCTTTAATCAATTGGTCTATTTGGTCTGTTCTTTACTATTTTACTCAGTTGGTAAAGTAAACAATGTTTGATTCCAGCAGCTTTTCTTTGGTGGAGTCACGCAATAAATCTGACACATGCAACCAGCTAATGTTGTAGAAAGACTCAGAATCACGGGTTTTGCTTCCAGATGATAACAGCTTTTATTATCAATCCCCAAAAGCCGGAGCTGGTCTGTGGAGCATCCTACTCTCCACTCTCATTTCCACATTATATATGCCTCGACCATTTCAATACATCCCACTCCATACATTGTTCACCCAACATCTGTCTCTAATTTGGGATCTCCATTATACATACAATGGTGGTGCTGAAATGTCTAGGGTACAGATACACACACATCAATCTTCAATATTTCATACATTTATACCACTCATGGTACATTCCTGTATGCACACACATCAGAAGAACATTTTAATAGAAGTTACATGTTGTGTATATATTTGATGAACTTTATCCTTCTACATTAACAGATCAAATATTCACATTCGTATCCCAGTGATCTCCCAGAGGAAGTTTAGTTTTAAAGTAACCAACAAATTCACATTTAACAGTTTGCTAATAAATCATAATTGTATCCTAATTTAGTGTCTTGTCTAGAGGTGTAACGGTACACGTGTTCATACCGAACTGTTTCAGTACACGGCTTTCGGTTCAGTATACACGTGTACCGAATACAATCCTTTTTACGTGCGGAACATAAAATATATAGTCTAAGTTCTCTCAGGAACGTATTAAGTGGTGGACCGCAAGTTTGTTTAGTTTCTGCCTTGCACTTTAAGCTCATTTATTAGTCTTAATATTTACCTTAAAAACATACACAACAATGTGTAACAGGTGTGTTAAAAATAGAAACTAGTTTTCACTTTAAGATTAGTTTTTTACATGCATGAAAATGCAGGAATCCATAGCACTAGCGTTAGCAGCTAACCAGAAGATGACTACCAGCTAGGCTTAAGTTTTATGTCCAGCTTCGAGAATTTCTCCTAAAGGAGAAAATCAATTTATTTTTAATTTTTTTTATAAAACATTATCTCATATATTAATATATTTAAAATTCATATTTAATTTAAATTGTTTATTAAATGTTGATCACAAATGTTACAAATAATAATCTGCATTAAAATAAAAAGTATTGAACAGGTCATGATTTTTCTCAGTAAACATATTTTTTAAGGTGCTATTGACATGAAATGTTTACCAGATGTTGGTAACAACCCACAACCATGCAATCCAGACATACAAAGAAATCAAACCATATGACCCAATGACACAGCTACAAGGTTTTGATGGTTAAATGACGTATTTAAAACTTCTTCCAAAAGCCTTTGTTGGTAATGACGGCTTTAAGACGCCTCCTGTATGGAGAAACTAGTTGCACGCATTGCTCAGGTGTGATTTTGGCCCATTCTCCTGACCCATTCTAGCAGCTTGCTGTTCTTTCTCTGAAACCAGTTGTGAGTTTCCTTGTCTGTGTTTGTGATTGTTGTCTTGCTGAAATGTCCGCCCTACCTGCTAATTTAGGTCTTTCTGAAGCTCTCCTCATGTGGTCCTTGCCACTTGGACAACTGTTCTGAAATTCTTTTCACTCCTCTGTGACATTTTGTGAGGAGCACCTGATCTTGGCCGGTTTATGGTTTATGTTCTTTCCACTTCTGGATTATGGCCCAAACAGTGCTCACTGGAACATTTCAGAAGTTTAGAAATCTTTCTGTAACCAATTCCATCAGTATGTTTTGCAACAATACGGTTGTGGAGGTCTTGAAAGATAAAAACCTTTAACAATAGTCTGAATGGCTGCCCATTAATATGAATGCAGTCTGTATGAACAGCCAAACATGTAGAACAATAGTGTGAGTGGCCCCCGGAGACTCACAGGGGGGCGGGGGGGAGTAAAGGACCAGACATAGTCTCAGATAAATGTTTGTAGGAATATCATTTTTCATGGTATATTATATATGAAATAAAAACACATTCATAAATTCCATGATTCAGTAGCACTGTCAGGAGCTGTTAACAAATCTACATTTAGGTAGGAGATTTCTCAAAGCGGAGGTACATGCTAACAAGTTGATTGAAAATGCCCTCATAGGCCATTAGGAGGAAGTTGGTTGCTGCTTTTGACAGCCACAGATAATTACCTTTGGTCGTCACCAATGTATTGTTGTCCCAACCACAGGGATTTTCACACATCATTTGGAAGACAGCATGCAGATCAGCTCAGTAGGTACTGATTGTTTGCACTGTTGCAGAATTTGAGCTCCGTCTTATGAAAGCTACTATTAGCAAATGTTCTGAATCAGACATGTATTTTGCTAAAACCAAAAGCACTTGAACATTGTTTGAACATATCAGGCAGCTTTATGATCGTGGACTAAATCCTGTTAAGCTCTGATGTTATTACAGATGCAACAGGTGCTAAAGTTTTTTTCTTTGTCTCCTGAAATTCAAAATAAGCTGATATAATGCTGCCTGGTCTGCCTCAAAATACCTCTCATTTACCTCGTTTCAAACCATATCAGATTACTATAGCAGACATTTCTGATAACATGCAAGACCAAATCTAAAATTATTACAGTATATTGAATCTTTTTTTTTTCTTTTTCCAGATGCACCACTGCTCAGATTGTGGGAAGAGTTTTAATCGCCAGGGTCATCTCAAAGAACACCAGCGTGTCCACACAGGAGAGAAGCCGTATCACTGTGAACAGTGTGGAAGAGTTTTAATAGGCAAAGTAATCTACTTAGACACCAGGGTATCCACACTGGAGAGAACCCGTATTACTGTGAACAGTGTGGGAAGAGTTTTACTCATCAGAGTCATCTCAAATCACACAAGCGCATCCACACAGGAGAGAACCCGTATTACTGTGAACATTGTGGTAAGAGTTTTACTCATCAGAGTCATCTCAAATCACACCAGAGTATCCACACAGAAGAGAAGCCGTATTACTGTGAACAGTGTGGGAAGAGTTTTACTCATCAGAGTCATCTCAAATCACACCAGTGTATCCACACAGGAGAGAAGCTGTATTACTGTGAACAGTGCGGAAAGAGTTTTAATAGGCAAAGTAATCTACTTAGACACCAGCGTATCCACACAGGAGAGAAACCGTATTACTGTGAACAGTGTGGGAAGAGTTTTACTCGCCAGGGTCATCTCAAAGAACACCATTGTATACACACAGGAGAGAAGCCGTATTACTGTGAACAGTGTGGGAAGAGTTTTACTCATCAAAGTAGTCTCAAAAGACACCAGCGTATCCACACAGTAGAAAAGCTGTATTACTGTGAACAGTGTGGGAAGAGTTTTAATAGGCAAAGTAATCTACTAAGACACCAGCGTATCCACACAGGAGAGAAGCCGTATTACTGTGAACAGTGTGGGAACAGTTTTACTCGCCAGGGTCATCTCAAAGAACACCAGTGTATCCACACAGGAGAGAAGCCGTATTACTGTGAACAGTGTGGAAAGAGTTTTATTCATCAGAGTAGTCTGAAAAGACACCAGTGTATCCACACAGTAGAAAAGCTGTATTACTTTGAACAGTGTGGGAAGAGTTTTACTCGTCAGAGTCATCTTAAAAAACACCAGTGTATCCACACAGGAGAGAAACCGTATTACTGTGAACAGTGTGGAAAGAGTTTTACTCGCCAGGGTCATCTCAAAGAACACCAGCGTATCCACACAGTAGAAAAGCTGTATTACTGTGAACAGTGCGGGAAGAGTTTTAATAGGCAAAGTAATCTACATAGACACCAGCGTATCCACACAGGAGAGAAGCCGTATTACTGTGAACAGTGTGGGAAGAGTTTTATTCATCAGAGTAGTCTGAAAAGACACCAGTGTATCCACACAGTAGAAAAGCTGTATTACTTTGAACAGTGTGGGAAGAGTTTTAATAGCCAGAGTAATCTACTTAGACACCAGCGTATCCACACAAGAGAGAAGCCGTATTACAGTGAACAGTGTGGAAGAGTTTTTCTCAGCACAGTCGTCTCAAATCCCCCCAGTGTATCCACACAGGAGAGAAACCGTATTACTGTGAACAGTGTGGGAAGAGTTTTAATCGTCAGAGTAGTTTCAAAACACACCAGTGTATCCACACTGGAGAGAAGCCGTATCACTGTGAACAGTGTGGGAAGAGTTTTAATAGGCAGAGTAATCTACTTAGACACCAGCGTATCCACACAAGAGAAAAGCCATATTACCGTGAACAGTGTGGAAAGAGTTTTTCTCAGCACAGTCATCTCAAATCCCCCCAGTGTATCCACACAGGAGAGAAACCGTATTACTGTGAACAGTGTGGGAAGAGTTTTAATCATCAGAGTAGTTTCAAAACACACCAGTGTATCCACAAGGGAGAGAAGCCGTATCACTGTGATGAGTGTGGGAAGAGTTTTAATAGGCAGAGTAATCTACATAGACACCAGCGTATCCACATGAGAGAAGCCGTATCACTGTGAACAGTGTGGGAAGAGTTTTACTTATGTCGGAAATTTATTTTCTCTCGGACCGAGTTGCTTCCGACATTAGTTGGGACTTTCAAAATAAATGTAAAATAGTTTCTCCAAAAGAAGCCAAGACACTAGGTTGAGTAGAGCAAAGGTAGAGTTTATTGCGTCAAACCACAATCAACCCGAGAGCATCCGCATGTTATAACACTGATGGTCTGACTACACCTGGCATTTCCTCCAGTTTTTATACATTTTGACCCCTAACATTGAAAACTCCCCAAACCTGGGCCCTCCTCAGTTACTATCAGTTGCGAAATCTTCTCTCCATGGACCAGTTCAAAGTAGCTATTTGGCAACTGGAAGACGACTCTGTGAAACTGTTTTTAAACTTTGTAAAATGTAATTTTGTTTTAACTGTGTTTGTGATGTGTAAGTCTGTAACTGAATGTATTGCTGCTCATCTTGGCCAGGTCACTCCTGTGAATAAGATTTTTAATCTCAGTCAGTTTCTACCTGGTTAAATAAAGGTAATATAATATATCAGTCATTACCATTATTGGAAATCTTTGGACGTTAGACCTTCCCCTAAGTATTTGTTACTATCATTAACATTCTAAAGGTAAATTCTGATTACCATTGTCTTTGAGATACTTCGAGCGGGTTGGACCACAAAAAGTGGGAAATATACCACTGTTTCACTTCATTATTTTACTTTGCTTGGTGGACAGTGCTTGCCTGTGTTATTTGATCATGTGTGAGTACTTTTGCTTTTTTCTTATTTCATAGATTTATACTATATTATTTTGTTAGCAATTTTATTACTTTGCATAAGCACATTAGTATTTTTAAATATATTCTTAACTTTATTACTTTGATGGTTTTAGTAGGCTGCTTCGGCTTTCCCCAAATGTGGTAAATTTCACTGAAGAGGTATTATTCCCTTTTTTGGCCCATGCTTGCGGCGAGCTTCACAGAAGACGTTCTCCATCCCCTTTTGGCATTTTTAATAAACTTCCTCACTCGTGATTCATGCTGTTTGTGTGTTATTTTATTTTTCGTCTTTTATCAGAGTAATCTCAAAAGACACCAGCGTATCCACCCAGGTTAGAAGCCGTATCACTGTGAACAGTGTGGGAAGAGTTTTATCCAAATATCTCCTCTTAAATACCCCAGCATAGCCACAGATTAAAGCCGTATTACTGTGTACAGTGTGGAAAGAGTTTTACTAGTCAGAGAAATGTCCTTAGACACCAGCGTATCCACACAGAAGAGAGGTCGCATTACTGTGAACAGTGTGGGAAGAGTCAGTATGTATGACTCAGCCACCAGCAGGGTCATACAGGACAAAATCTGTACTTCTGTGGACAGTGTGGACGTCCTCTAACAAAGAACCTTCAACTCCTGATGTTAATTTGTAAACCAAATCCTCTTGAATTTCTAATATAAAGGGAAATTAACATGTAAATATAGGGGGACTTTAAATTATAATATTAATTAGCTCTAACAAACTGGACACCTTTCCAAGCAAACAGAACATTGAACATTGCCATCAACTACATATATACTACACTACAAGTACACTGTATGGCAAAAAGTATTGGGCTACCTGAGTATCAAACCTATACATAAAATTGATCCAGATTTAGTAATAGAATAGGGTGGATTCAGCATGGATTCCATGCCCAAAATGTAATGAAAACTTTAAAAATGTATCAAATAATACTATATTTGGATCATGCAGTATCTTACAAGATATCCTATTTATTCATAAGGTTTTAATTTTATTTGTTCATCCGTCAGGCTACAGTGATTATGTAGGCATTAACGTATTCAGCCTTTCAGTATAGGCCTACAGCAAAGTAGGAAAAGTTTGGCCTCATACAATAATCCCCCAAACAGCTGTCAACATTTTATTCTGTCACTAATTGATTAATATATATATATATATATATATATATATATATATATATATATATATATATATAATCACAATCGAAAATATTTTTGTTTTTAGAATATTTATTAGTGATGCATGCAATGATTACAGAATAACCCCAAAAATCCAAAGAATGGCAATCACTGATTTTTTAAATCCAAAACAATTCCAAATCAGAAATAGTGTCTAACTATTGCATCCCTTTGTTGCACGTCCTGTTTGCTCGTTCTGGCAGAATGCAGGAGGTTGGTTAGGGTCTCCATGGGGCTCAGATGCATCATTGTCAGCACAGAGAGGGACATTGCGCTTAGTAGCGATGTTGTGCAGGACAATACAGGCAAGAGTTATGTTGCATGCTTTCTGTGGTTCCGCGCTCAGGTAGTTAAGGCATGCAAAGCGCCTCTTAAGAACTCCATTTAAACGCTCAATTGCACATCTTGCTCTGCAATGAGCAGTGTTGAAGCGTGTCTGCGCCGATGTATTTGCTGTTAGAAAAGGAGTCATCAGCCATGGTAGGAGTGGGTAGGCACTGTCTCCTAATATTATGCCATCCGGTCGGTTGGTTTGGAGGTCTCTATATAGAGCGCTCTCCCTCAGGAGGCATGCATCATGGACAGAACCAGGCCACTTGACAACGCAGGTGGTGATGATGAGGTCAGCATCACACACAAGTTGGACATTGATGCTGTGCCTCCCCTTTCTGTTTATAAACTCCCATTCATTCTCACGAGGTGCTTGTATATGCACATGTGTACAGTCGATTGCTCCAATAGTATTGGGCATATTCCCCAAAAGAAATAAGCTGCGCTTGGCCTGGGCAATCTGATTGTCCTTTGAAAAAAAAACAAATTCATTGACCAGACTGGCCAGTGCGATTGACTCATCTCTCACCACATCACACACAGCTGATTTCACCACTCCCATATAGTAACCAACAACCTAAAAGAAAGTCCCACATGCATAAAATCGGAGAGCAATGAGGATCTGGTCTTCCACAGACAGACCGTGACTCCTTTGGGTTCTGTGTTGAAGTTTTGGCCTGAGAAGGTTCACAAGGTACTCTATATCAGCCTTCCCAAAGCGAAACCGGACATACAGCTCCTCAGTGGTGTATTGCTCCAGTGGCTTGGTACGTTCAACATACACCCTTAGACGGTATCCTCTCCTGGCAAAGTGGTGGACAACACCTGCCATTTCACTGTCTCTCTGTGAATCCTCTGAGAAAGGCTTTTTTATATGGCTGTGTAGTTGGTATTTTCAGACACACCTATTACAACTAATTAGTTTTGGCTTGTGTTCAATTGAGGCAATTGGACCCAAGGCCTATAATTAATGAACAATGTTCACTATAGTAAAGCAACGGAACCATGGACTCAAGAAGCTGTAACTTCACTGCTGCTGAAACCAATGCACTACTAGAGGGTGTTCGGTGCCATTATGGAATAATAGTGGGAAGTTTTAATTCTGCTAAGGATACCAACAAAAAGAAAAATGATGTTTGGATTTTAATCACAGAAAATGTGAATGCCATAGGGTCTGACCAGAGGAGGACCACAGATCAAATCAAATTGCGGTGGAAGAATCTTAAGGCCAGGGCAACAAAGGACCATGCTGAAGACAAAAACCCACAAACAGGCAACAAGCCATTTAAGAGGGGAGATTACACAGATGTGGTCCTCGACATCATTAAAGGTGAGAAGTCGCAAGCTCTCCATGGTATTCAAGGTGTTGTAGGGGATGGCGAGCCTTGGATTGAGGAGGAGGAGGAGAATCTGCCAGTTCCTCCTGAGGCTGATCCAGAGAGCGTATTTATATTGAATCTCAGCTCTGTTCCTGAGGAAGACGCTGGATCCTCATTGGTTGAGCCAGTGGTAGTTGCCACAGGATCTCAGAGCAAAGGCTTGAAGCACCCTTCATCAAACAAAGATGATGATTACAAGGCACTTTTGCAAAAAAGAGACTGAAAGGGCAGAAGCACAGCTTCATCTGGCAGAGGAACAACTGGCTCTGACCAAACTGCAGCAAACCAAGGCCACACTTGAGATCCGCCTCCTAAAGGCTACGCTCAGACAAGCTGGTCTCTCCACATCAGATGAGGAAGTCTGAAATTATTGTGGAGTATTTGACATTGTCTTTTTTTTAATTCAATACATCTATATTTGAAACTTGTTATAAATATCCTCAATGTACAGTGTTTGTGTTGTAGGTCTCAGATGAGCGGACTGCTGGAAGAGGATGGGGTTGGGTTTTTCTTGTGTTTAGTTTCTTTTAAATGTGTGTGTTTTCATTTCAAATAATAATAAACTTATATTGACCCCACACTGGCTATTCTACTTGTTGCTCTTTACATATCTATAGTTCTACATTGTGATTTCCTATCCTGTTTGAGCACTGGTTATCCAGATTTGGTGATCCTGAAAAGTTCCTATCCAGATCAGATTGATCCAATCCGATGTTGCTTTGAAAAACTGGCTCAAGAAGTAAGCTGGGTTACGTGATCACGGATCGCAAAAAAAAGGATTACTAAATCTGGATCAATTTAATCCGGATTAAACCTTTTGAAAAAACAGGCCCTGAGCCTAGTGTTCCTGATCTAGTTTTCTGATTTATTACAAACCTGAGCAGGATCACACGTTTACACAGTAATATCAGGGAATAGATATTTGTTGTATATGTCTGGACCTATAAGAATTAATGTGAGATTTATCTGCGCTTAAAGTCTTTTTTAAAATCTGAAACGTTAAACGTATAATCCTTTAGGTATTTTGCTCCGACATTCATTTTTTGTGTTTCTCTAACTTCGAAATTTGCTCGCAAATAGGGTGAAATTTTGCTAGCAAAGTCGCTCGTATCTTCATTTGCTCGTACTATTAGTTGCTTGTACAATAGGGTTTTAATGTATCATGATATTTACTGACAATTTGCCCAAAACATACAAAAAAGGAACTGATCTATTTATTATAATATGATCTAAAGTCAACAAACTTCATAAACACATCGATTGTGCTACGTCGGCTGGAAATCTGAATGGGGACATGAAAACATAAACCTTGAGCCATGTTCCTATTCTAACTTATTGTCATAGAAGTTGAATTCTCTACACCTCAGCTTATTGTTATCAATAGATTTAATCTGGAGGCTGAGCTGCTAGTTAGCTGCTAGTTCTCTGTTTAAAACTTTGTGTTATTGAAGTAGAGAAATGTAATTGTGGGTAAAGATGAAGGGAAAGTTGGACTTCTAGCCTCAGTAATGTACACTATAGTGTTAATTTGCTCTCCAGCTGTGAGCTGCTCCTCCACTCAGATGGAGCTGTGAGAGACACCATGAGTTCTGACTGGAAAAGAGACGTTCACTTGCTTTATGTTTATCTGTTCACGTTTCTCTGGATTATTACATCTAATACCTGAACCTGACGCTGCTTTTGATCATTAGAACATTTCATTCAGATGAAGAAACTAACTTGATAGAAGAGAATGAAGAGTGATAGATGATGAAGTCATGTCTCTCATGAAGCTCAACCACTAAAGATCAGGCACAGTGGCAGAAAACCAATCAGATTTCACTTTCTGAAAATGTCTGAGCCAATGATGTTTGCGAATTTAGAACCCGAGCGCCATGGCCCCGCCCACTGCTCTGTGATCCGTGTTTGTACCTATAGACTTCTTTCACGCGCTCTGGTCTGAAGTTAATGTTGGGCGCGTGAGTTTTCTCCACTTTCCGCGCGTGCACATCGACGTTCCTTTCGCCGTTATAAATCTATCGCGCGCGAGCTTCAACCCCGTTTTTGTCCCGGATTTAGCGGATTTTTACCCAAAGGTGAGATACAGTGAAATGTAGCAGCTGAGCTGCTCGGGGAACAGCTAGTGGACATTCTGGAGTCATGAACCTCTGCATTTTTCTTCCAGTGTCCTGATTCTTTACACCTCTGATCAAAGGTACAATTTATTCATGTCTCTTATCTCAGAAAGTGTGGTGTGATACAACCACATTTTCACTGTGTTGAGCAGATTAGCCTGGTCTGGGATAACAGTTGGAGTGGGCCTTGTCTAAAATGCATCTATTATTAAAAAAGACCAACAAAACTACACCTGATTGAATACACAGCGTTTAATCAGAGGATGAGCCTCTATCCTAATCAGTGTTTAGAAGTAAACGAATAGAACAGCATTGGCACGGAGACCACACACACACACACACACACACACCCACACCCCTAACTGAATCAGTAGTACAGTAGCAGACAGTATGTAAAAACAAAGTTTGATTGTAATCTGATTCAGCAGCCACATAAACCACATGAAATGAACAACGGTGATAAGACAACTACATAGTAGGAACATGTAGATTAACTTACTTGTGATTATAACAGGAGATGACATATGTACCTGTAAATGTTGGAGAATGAAGCACTGCTGGTGATCGAGAAACAGGTGAACGTTAGCACTAGCAGAGCTGTTTAGCTTTTTACTATTTGATATCTCTGGCTTCTGAACATGTGAATTCTCTTCCTCCTGTGGTCACCCAAGGCATCATTTTGACTCTGTTTTATTCATTTTTGACACAACTAGCTAAACTTTGGTTTCCAAATGTGCTCGGTGTGAAGGGAAGGGGTATCGACTTTAACTGTGCATCTCTTTAACTGAAATTGCCTTCATAGGCCATTAGGATAAAGTAGGTTGATGCTTTTGACACCCACAGATCTTTACCTGCAGCTATTATTAATGTATCGTTGTCCCAACCATAGGGATTTTTACACTTATTTTGGAAGACAGTATGCGGATTTGATTGCACCACTTTATAATCTGGGCTCCATCTTGAGAGCTACTATTGGCAAATGTTCTGAACTTGAGCATACATTTAGCTAAATCCAAAAGCACCAGAACATTGCTTGAAAATATCAGGCAGTTGCATGGATCATGAACTGCATCCCCTTTAAGTGCTGATTTCATCACAGATGCACAACAGGTGCTACTGTTTTTGGGGTTTTTGTCTCTCCTGAAATTGAAAATGAGATATCATCATGCTGCTTGTCCTGGTATGGAGAAACTCCTCCACCTTGTAAGATTAGATATAATCATTAAATAGTGCAAAGTTTTCTAAAACACCTCAAAATACTTTAACATCTAACTTGTTTCAAACCATATCAGATTACTATAGCAAACATTTCTGATAACATGCAAGTTATTAAATTATAAAATTATTACAGTCTATTGAATCATTTTATTTTGTTTTCCAGATGCACCACTGCTCAGATTGTGGGAAGAGTTTTACTATATTTGCTCTTCTGAAAAGACACCAACGTATACACACAGGAGAAAAACTGTATCACTGTGAACAGTGTGAGAAGAGTTTTAATCGCCAGGGTCATCTCAAAGAACACCAGCGTATCCACACAGGAGAGAAGCCGTATTACTGTGAAGAGTGCGGGAAGAGTTTTACTCATCAGAGTCATCTCAAAGTACATCAGCGTATCCACACAGGAGAGAAGCCGTATCATTGTGAACAGTGTGGGAAGAGTTTTAATTGTCAGAGTAATTTACTAAGACATCAGCGTGTCCACACAGGAGAGAAGCCGTATCACTGTGAACAGTGTGGGAAGAGTTTTACTTGTCAGGGTATTCTCAAAGTGCACCAGCGTATCCACACAGGCGAAAAACCATTCCACTGTGGACAATGTGGGAAAGGGTTTATTAATCAGAGTAATTTTCAAGTACACCAGCGTACTCACACAGGAGAGAAGCCGTATCACTGTGAACAGTGTGGAAAGAGTTTTTCTTGTCAGAGTAGTCTACTTAGACATCAGCGTGTCCATACAGGAGAAAAGCCATATCATTGTGAACAGTGTGGGAAGAGTTTTACTTGTCAGGGTAGTCTTAAAGCACACCAGCGTATCCACACAGGCGATAAACCATTCCACTGTCGACAATGTGACAAGGTGTTTATTCAACAGAGTAGTTTTCAAGTACACCAGCGTATCCACACAGGAGAGAAACCATTTAAGTGTGGACAATGTGGGAAAAGTTTTCGGCGAAAGACGCATCTCCAGGAACACCAGCGTATCCACACAGGAGAGAAGCCGTATCGCTGTGAACAGTGTGGGAAGAGTTTTAGTGCTCAAAGTGCCCTCCTCAGCCACCAGCAGAGTCATACAGGACAGAAGCTGTACCTCTGTGGACAGTGTGGACGGAGCTATTCTTATCAAAGCTCTTTAAGGAAACACAAGTGCCCTAACATACATCCATCGGCTCATGATGTTAATTTGTCAAACTGAAAATCTTGTTCTTTAATTTCTTATTTAAAAGTGTGTAAAATACTGTAAATATATGGAAACATTTAATTCTAATGTTAACAAATGGATCTAACAAACTGGACAGCTTTCTACGCCATCAGAAAATTGTTGTGTTTACAGGCAATGTGGAGAGATTGTTCTGGACGAGCTACACTACAGCTATACTCTATAGTAAAAAGGATGGGGATACCTGAGCACCACACCCACCAGACCTTTCTGAACATGATCTGATGGAAGGGCTTCAGATCCATTGTCCCTTGAGCCCAGTGTTCCTAAACTAGTTTTCTGATTTACTGCAACCCTGACCAGAAACACATGGTTACACAATAAGATCAGGGACTGAACTGTTTGGATCTATAAGATGTAAGATAAGGTTTGTCTGACCTTCAAGTCTATTTCACATCTGAAATGTTAAATGTGTAAACCTTTAGGTACCTTGCTCTGTTGCTTATCTTTTGTGTTTCTCCAACTTTAATATAATAAAGTTGACCTGTGATACATTTTATAAGTTTATTAGTCAAATTACATCCTCACCATTAATTCATCAACAGAGCCTGAATAATGCTCTTATATTCTGGTATAAGTAAATCAGCCAAACTGTCTTGCAGCATTGCCGTGCTCTTAGGCTTAATTGAGACTGAAGGTTTCTAATAAGATTTAAATATGGAGACAGAAATTACAGAATGAAGAATCAAGCTTCCCTGGCAGTATGATCGGTGACTGGGTTCAGCAGACTCAGGGGGAACTTCACCTGCTTGACTGCATTGTGCCAACTGTAAGTATCAACATATTAAAAGATAATGTTATTATTTAATAAAGTAAATGTAATTATTACGCAAAATTTTACAGCATTAAAATACAGCATTAAAATACAGCATAGCGGTGTTTCTCCAGGGTCCAACTGTGACACAGTAACTTCAGGACTCTGGAACTGTATGCAGTTCTCACTGCTCTGAATGCAAATACACCAGAGCCTTTATCATCTAATGGAAATAAGAAAGTTAATTAATAATCAAAATCTGGACTGACGTACTTCATGAACAACAACATAATAGTGTCTGTGGTTGAGGAGCAGGAAGAAATGTCATCATGAGTAAGGTGCTGTGAAAAAAGATTGTCTAGCATAGAGATGATAATATACATCAGTTCCTGTAGTTCTTTATGTTCATCATCCTGAAAAGCAGAGAATTTATTTTTTTCTTGAGCCTTCTACTTTATTTTCTTACAGATCCAGTTCTCTCAGGTGTGAGTGGTTGAATTTCAAAGTGGAAAGCAGAACAGGAAGACTTCACCTTTCACTGTAGGGCTGCAACAACTAATTGAACAATAATAATCGATAATGAAATTTGTTGTCACTGAAAGCTGTTATGGATTAGTTGTGCTGCTCAGGTTATGGTTTAGCATGATGGTAAGATACACAGCCACTTGTGAAAGGGCGGAGAGTTCAGGGTCAACCAGCAGCAAGAAAAGAAACGCACTGGTGTGAGGGATGAAGGTGGAACATCAGCACAGTGAGTAAAAACTCTAGAATCCTCATCATGTCAAAATCGTGTAGTTTAATGAAGTGCTAATGTGTGTAGCATTTGTGTCCTACAACAGTTTCTGTTTTCAAACATGATTTAATGCAGCTTTACTACGTTTAAATGCTTGTGTTCCATGTTTGTATATTTATTTTATGCATAAATCATTTAATTATTATACAAAATGTAATTAATTAAATTCTAGATCAGGGGTGTCAAACTCAGAATCTGGAAATGCATATTTGAACTGAGCCTAAACCCAGACATGATGCACTTTCATCTAAGAAGAGATGCTGGTATCTGACTTCAACCAATCAGAGTAAATCTAGAAAGCTAGAGTGTAGCTACTGAGCTTTAATGAATGTTGTCTTTATGCACTTTTTCCACTCCAAGGCATGGACTGTTGTTCAAAGATAGGGTTTTTTTTTAATTAAAGGAAATTATTATTATTTTTGGTTGTTTTGTTGTTGGCCTGTGAATTAAACATTAAAAAGGAATTCGAAAGGCTACAGAGAGAGAGAGAGAGAGAGAGAGAGACATAATAAGAAACAAATACCACTAATGTGTGTTTTATTTCAAATTTAATTTCTCATGTGTTTATAATATTAAACTTTGTTTGTTTCAGATCCAATGTTTAAGCAAAACTAAAGTTTGTTTCCACATGAAAAGGTTCAACATTACACATCTGGACAGACGGAAAACATGCACAATTGCAGTCATTTTTTCAATAAATATTGAGTTTGGCCCACATCGTCGTCCCAGTTTTTTATTTTGGCCCACTGTGAATTTGAGTTTGACACCCCTGATCTAGATGCTTTTATCTTTACAAATTAGCAAAATGTCAAACATTTTTGATTGTCAACTTGCCATCTTCAATTATCATTCAAAACAATACAAATTTTGATTTACACAATTCACACCTTGCATACTCAAATGTTTTGTTGTTTTTTTAACACAGAAGGAAACGACCCAGCATAAGTGAATTTGAAATCCCCCCATATACTCCTCAACAAGCAGCTACTATAAACATTAAAATGGCAAAATTAAAAGGGTATAAAAATATTTCACAGACATCTGTGACACACGGCGCATGTATTGGGGCATCCAAGCCATCAGCAACCACAGGACCTCATCACCTGCCTGCCATAGTAATGGCTCGCTTCCAGATGCACTGAACAGCTTCTACGCTTGATTTGAAGCACAGAAAAATGTGATTCTGAGGTAAGCTTTAAGGTGCAGGACCAGACAACATATTTAACAGGGTGCTCAGAGGATGTGCAGACCAACTGATGGATGTTCTCATTGACATCTTCGACATCTCTCTGAGCAGATCTGTTCCAATGTGATTCAAGATTACCCTTGTAACTATGTAACTATGTGTTTCGTGTCCTCAATAACCATCATCATGAAGTGCATCGAGATGGTCATCATGAAACACATCCAAGACCCTTATGCCTTCCTCTCTGGAATCACTGCAGTCTGCGTATTGCACTAATCACTCCACCGATTTCCGCATCTCCACCACACTCCTGCCTGACCTTCAGACACCTGCAAAATAAGGACTCGTATGTATGAATGCGGGATATAGGCTGCAATTCAGCATTCAATGAAGCCTTAAATAAAAATAAAGCTTCAACTTAACTCAAATTGATTTAACTTAACAATAAATACTCAGTCCTGTTTAAATCCTCCTTTTCATTGTATTGTAAACCGAAATTTATGAACAAATAAAAATGGAGAATGATGATAGAAGAGAATGAAGAGTGATAGATGATGAAGTCATGTCTCTCATTAAGCACAAGATCAGGCACAGTGGCAGACAACCAATCAGATTTCACTTCCTGAAATTGGCTGAGCCAATGATGTTTGAGGATTTAGAACGCGAGCCCGTTGGCCCCGCCCACTGCTTTGTGATCCGTGTTTGTACCTATAGACTTCTTTCACGCGCTCTGGTCTGAAGTTAATGTTGGGCGCGTGAGATTTTCTCCACTTTCCGCGCGTGCACATCGACGTTCCTTTCGCCGTTATAAATCTATCGCGCGCGAGCTTCAACCCCGTTTTTGTCCCGGATTTAGCGGATTTTTACCCAAAGGTGAGATACAGTGAAATGTAGCAGCTGAGCTGCTCGGGGAACAGCTAGTGGACATTCTGGAGTCATGAACCTCTGCATTTTTCTTCCAGTGTCCTGATTCTTTACACCTCTGATCATGAAATCAGAGTCCAGACGGAGATCTTTAGGAGAACCTCCACACACTCCTGCTGCTGCTGCTGGATCAAAGGTACACTTTATTCATGTCTCATCTTTCAGTGTGGTTTGCAGGGCAAAGATACATCATAATGTATTTTAACATTAAATAAAAAAATACCTTAACTTTAAGTGTATCACAATAAACTACTGTTTTTTTTGTTTTTTTTTTGTATTTCAAAAATCCTTTTACATGGAGGTTAGAAATTTCCTTTAATCAATTGGTCTATTTGGTCTGTTCTTTACTATTTTACTCAGTTGATAAAGTAAACAATGTTTGATTCCAGCAGCTTTTCTTTGGCGGAGTCACGCAATAAATCTGACACATGCAACCAGCTAATGTTGTAGAAAGACTCAGAATCACGGGTTTTGCTTCCAGATGATAACAGCTTTTATTATCAATCCCCAAAAGCCGGAGCTGGTCTGTGGAGCATCCTACTCTCCACTCTCATTTCCACATTATATATGCCTCGACCATTTCAATACATCCCACTCCATACATTGTTCACCCAACATCTGTCTCTAATTTGGGATCTCCATTATACGTACAATGGTGGTGCTGAAATGTGTAGGTACAGATACACACACATCAATCTTCAATATTTCATACATTTATACCACTCATGGTACATTCCTGTATGCACACACATCAGAAGAACATTTTAATAGAAGTTACATGTTGTGTATATATTTGATGAACTTTATCCTTCTACATTAACAGATCAAATATTCACATTCGTATCCCAGTGATCTCCCAGAGGAAGTTTAGTTTTAAAGTAACCAACAGATTCACATTTAACAATTTGCTAATAAATCATAATTGTATCCTAATTTAGTGTCTTGTCTAGAGGTGTAACAGTACACGTGTTCATACCGAACTGTTTCAGTACACAGCTTTCGGTTCGGTATACACGTGTACCGAATACAATCCTTTTTACGTGCGGAACATAAAATATATAGTCTAAGTTCCCTCAGGAACGTATTAAGTGGCGGACCGCAAGTTTGTTTAGTTTCTGCCTTGCACTTTGAGCTCATTTATTAGTCTTAATATTTACCTTGAAAACATACACAACAATGTGTAACAGGTGTGTTAAAAATAGAAACTAGTTTTCACTTCAAGATTAGTTTTTTACATGCATGAAAATGCAGGAATCCATAGCACTAGCGTTAGCCGCTAACCAGAAGATGACTACCAGCTAGGCTTAAGTTTTATGTCCAGCTTCAAGAATTTCTCTTAAAGGAGAAAATCGATTTTTTTTCTATTTTATTTTTTATAAAACATTATCTCATATATTAATATATTTAAAAATCTTATTTAATTTAAATTGTTTATTAAATGTTGATCACAAATGTTACGAATAATAAACTGCATTAAAATAAAAATTATTGAACAGGTCATGATTTTTCTCAGTAAACATATTTTTTAAGGTGCTATTGACATGAAATGTTTACCAGATGTTGGTAACAACCCACAACCATGCAATCCAGACATACAAAGAAATCAAACCATATGACCCAATGACACAGCTACAAGGTTTTGATGGTTAAATGACGTATTTAAAACTTCTTCCAAAAGCCTTTGTTGGTAATGACGGCTTTAAGACACCTCCTGTATGGAGAAACTAGTTGCACGCATTGCTCAGGTGTGATTTTGGCCCATTCTCCTGAACCATTCTAGCAGCTTGCTGTTCTTTCTCTGAAACCAGTTGTGAGTTTCCTTGTCTGTGTTTGTGATTGTTGTCTTGCTGAAATGTCCGCCCTCGTTTTATCTTCATCATCCTAGATGGAAGCAGATTTTTATCAAGAATGTCTTTATAAATTATTCCATTCTTCAATAAGATGAAGTTTGCCAGTTTTGTGACCTGAAAAACAGCCACACATCATGATGTTCCCACCTCCAAACATCACTGTTGGTCTGGTGTTTTTGGAGTGATGTGCAGTGCCATTTGTCCCCCAAACATGGTGTGTATTATGGCATCCAAAGAGTTCAATTTTGGTCTCATCTGACCAGACTTTATTCGCCCAGTTTTTCACAGGCTTGTCCAAATGTTGTGCAGCAAACTTTAAACGAGCTTCAACATGCTTTTTCTTCAGCAGTGGACTCTTGCATGGTGGCGTGAACACAGGCGATGGTGGTTCACTGCATTTCTTATTGTTTACTTTGAAACAATTGTACCTGCTAATTCAGGTCTTTCTGAAGCTCTCCTCATGTGGTCCTTGCCACTTGGACAACTGTTCTGAAATTCTTTTCACTCCTCTGTGAAATTTTGTGAGGAGCACCTGATCTTGGCCGGTTTATGGTTTATGTTCTTTCCACTTCTGGATTATGGCCCAAACAGTGCTCACTGGAACATTTCAGAAGTTTACAAATCTTTCTGTAACCAATTCCATCAGTATGTTTTGCAACAATACGGTGGTGAAGGACTTGAAAGATCAGAAACTCAATAACAATAGTCTGAATGGCTGTCCATAAATATGAATGCAGTCTGTATGAATAGCCAAACATGTAGAACAATAGTCTGAGTGGCCCCCGGAGACTCACAGGGGGAGGGAGTAAAGGACCAGACATAGTCTCAGATAAATGTTTGTAGGAATATTATTTTTCATGGTATATTATATATGAAATAAAAACACATTTATCAGTATTATAAAAACCATTTCAGATCACTTCAGCATTTACAACTTATCTTGTTAAGCATGATCAACTTTGAGTGATGTACAGTAAAGCCCATAGTGTCTTATTTCCCAATTTATGTAGAAAACATTTGTCAGGAACTGTTAACAAATCTACATTTAGGTAGGAGATTTCTCAAAGCGGAGGTACATGCTAACAAGTTGACTGAAAATGCCCTCATAGGCTTTTAGGAGGAAGTAGGTTGCTGCTTTTGACAGCCACAGATAATTATTAATAATTGTTTTGCAATAATTCACCGTTGCTAAAACCAAAAGCACCTGAACATTGCTTGAACATATCAGGCAGCTTTATGATCGTGGACTGAATCCTGTTATGCTCTGATGTTATTACAGATGCAACAGGTTCCACAGTCTTTTTCTCTGTCTCCTAGATTTGAAAATAAGATGATATAATGCTGCTTGGTCTAGTACTGGGAAAACTCCTCCACCTTGAAGACATAAATATCAGGGATATTGGAAGGTTTTATACAAGTATTAAATAGTTAAAGGTTTTCTAAAACCCCTCAAAATACCTCTCATTTAACTTGTTTCAAACCATATCAGATTACTATAGCAGACATTTCTGATAACATGCAAGACCAAATCTAAAATTATTACAGTATTTTAAATCATTTTATTTTGTTTTCCAGATGCACCACTGCTCAGATTGTGGGAAAAGTTTTACTCATCAGAGTCATCTCAAAGAACACCAGCGTATCCACACAGGAGAGAACCCGTATTACTGTGAACAGTGTGGGAAGAGGTTTACTCATCAGAGTCATCTCAAAGAACACCAGCGTATCCAAACAGGAGAGAAGCCGTATTACTGTGAACAGTGTGGGAAGAGTTTTAATAGGCAGAGTCATCTCAAAGTACACCAGCGTATCCACACAGGAGAGAAGCCGTATTACTGTGAACAGTGTGGGAAGAGTTTTACTCATCAGAGTCATCTCAAATTACACCAGCGTATCCACACAGGAGAGAAGCCGTATTACTGTGAACAGTGTGGGAAGAGTTTTAATCGTCAGAGTAATCTACTTAGACACCAGCGTATCCACACAGGAGAGAAGCCGTATTACTGTGAACAGTGTGGGAAGAGTTTTAATAGTCAGAGTCATCTTAAAGAACACCAACGTATCCACACAGGAGAGAAGCCGTATTACTGTGAACATTGTGGGAAGAGTTTTACTCATCAGAATAGTTTTAAATCACACCAGTATATCCACACAGGAGAGAAGCCATATTACTGTGAACAGTGTGGGAAGAGTTTTACTTATCAGAGTCATCTCAAATTACACCAGTGTATCCACACAGGAGAGAAGCCATTTTACTGTGAACAGTGTGGGAAGAGTTTTAATCGTCAGAGTAGTCTGAAAAGACACCAGCTTATCCACACTGGAGAGAAGCCGTACTACTGTGAACAGTGTGGGAAGAGTTTTAATCGTCAGAGTAGTCTGAAAAGACACCAGTGTGTCCACAAAGGAGAGAAGCTGTATTACTGTGAACAGTGTGGGAAGAGTTTTACTCATCAGAGTCATCTCAAATTACACCAGGGTATCCACACAGGAGAGAAGCTGTATCACTGTGAACAGTGTGGGAAGAGTTTTAATAGGCAGAGTTGTCTGAAATCACACCAGTGTATCCACACAGGAGAGAAGCTGTATCACTGTGAACAGTGTGGGAAGAGTTTTAATCGTCAGAGTAGTCTCAAATCACATCTGCGTATCCACACAGGTTAGAAGCCGTATTACTGTGATCAGTGTGGGAAGAGTTTTACTTATGTCGGAAATTTGTCTCTCAGACCGAGTTGCTTCCGACATTAGTTGGGACTTTCAAAATAAATGTAAAATAGTTTCTTCAAAAGAAGCCAAGACACTAGGATGAGTAGGTCAAAGGTAGAGTTTATTGCGGCAAACCAGGTCAACCTGACAGCATCCGCATGTTATAACATCGATGGTCTAATTACACATGGCATTTCCTACTGTTTTTATACATTTTGACCCCCAACATTGAAAACTCCCCAAACCTGGGCCCTCCTCAGTTACTATCAGTCATTACCATTATTGGAAATCTTTGGACGTAAGACCTTCCCCTAAGTATTTTTAACTATCATTAACATTCAAAAATTTCAACATTCAATTCTGATTACCATTGTCTTCGAGGTACTTTGAGAGGGTTGGACCACAAAAAGTGGGAAGTATACCACTGTTTCACTTCATTATTTTACTTCGCTTGGTGGACAGTGCTGGCCCGTGCAATTTGATCATGCATGTGTACTTTGCTATATCCTTATTTCATAGATTATACTATATTATTAATTTGTTAGCAATTTTATTACTTTGCACAAGCACATTAGTATTTTTAAATATATTCTTAACTTTATTACTTCGATGGTTTTAGTAGGCTGCTTAGGCCTTCCACAAATGGGGTAGATTTCACTGAAGAGGTATTATTCCCTTTTTTGGCCTGTGCTTGGGGCGAGCTTCACAGAAGACATGTTCTCCATCCCCTTTTATGGCATTTTTAATAAACTTCCTCACTCATAATTCGTGCTGTTTGTGTGTTATTTTCGTCTGTGTTGGTTTAGGCCCATTTTTCATGTCTAGTGAGTGTTATGGACACTTTCCTTTGGGTTATGTTTACTTAAGCATAAATAAGCTACATCTTAATCCTACACTCATCAGAGTAGACAAAAACGTATCCACACAGGTTAGAAGCTGTATCACTGTGAACAGTGTGGGAAGAGTTTTATCCAAATATCTCATCTTCAATACCCCAGCATAGCCACAGATTGAAGCCGTATTACTGTGTACAGTGTGGAAAGAGTTTTACTAGTCAGAGAAATGTCCTTGGACACCAGCGTATCCACACAGAAGAGAAGTCGCATTACTGTGAACAGTGTGGGAAGAGTCAGTATGTTTGACTCAGCCACCAGCAGGGTCATACAGGACAAAAGCTGTACTTCTGTGGACAGTGTGGACGTCCTCTAACAAAGAGCCATCAACTCCTGATGTTAATTTGTAAAACAAATCCTCTTGAATTTCTTATATAAAGGGAAATTAATATGTAAATATAGGGGGACTTTAAATTATAATATTAATTAGCTCTAACAAACTGGACACCTTTCCAAGCAAACAGAACATTGTTGGATCAACTACAGATAAACTACACTACAACTACACTGTATTGCAAAAAGTATGGGGCTACCTGAGTATCACACCTATACATTATGTAATGGAACAGCTTCCAGTCCATGGTCCCCTGAGCCCAGTGTTCCTGATCTAGTTTTCTGATTTATTACAAACCTGAGCAGGATCACACGTTTACACAGTAATATCAGGGAATAGATTTTTGTTGTATATGTCTGGACCTATAAGAATTAATGTGAGATTTGTCTGCACTTTAAGTCTTTTCTAAATCTGAAATGTTAAACGTATAATCATTTAGGTATTTTGCTCCGACATTAATTTTTTACATTTACATTTGTGGCATTTAGCAGACGCCCTTATCCAGAGCGACGTACAAAAGTGCTTTAAATCTCTAGTAATGAATAAATCTACACTGGTACGCAAGATTACAAACTTTATATAAATATAACTCGAATTCTACAAACTTGGAAAGTGCTAATTTAGGTATTTCAGGAAGAGGTAGGTCTTCAGTCGTCGCTTGAAGATAATCAGGGACTCTGCTGTACGGACATCTAGGGGAAGTTCATTCCACCACCTCGGTGCCAGAACAGAGAAGAGCCTTGAAGTGTACTTACCTCTCATTCTGAGAGAAGGTGGTACCAGTCGAGCAGTGCTGGAGGATCTCAGACAGCGTGGTGCAGTGCGAGATGTGATGAGGTCACTGAGGTAAGATGGTGCTGGTCCATTTTTGGCCTTGTAGGCAAGCATCAGTGTTTTAAATTTGATACGTGCAGCTACTGGAAGCCAGTGAAGGGAGCGCAGCAGTGGGGTGGTGTGGGAGAACTTGGGCTGATTGAACACAAGCTGTGCAGCTGTGTTTTGGATCATTTGCAGTGGACGAATAGCGTTCAGGGGAAGACCTGCCAGCAGAGAGTTGCAGTAGTCAAGTCATGAAATGACAAGAGACTGAACAAGCACCTGGGCAGCCTGTATGGACAGAAATGGTCGAATCCTTTGGATGTTGTAGAGAAGAAATTAACCGGAATGAACCACTTTAGCAACATGTGAGGAGAAGTTGTTGATAGCCCATATGTACCCCAAGGTTACGGGCAGTGGCTGAAGGTGAGAGAAGAGAGTCTTGAAGAGTTATTCAAAGATCTTGACCTGGAGATGACTCACTGGGGAAGTCCAGCAGTTCTATTTTGCTGGGGTTGAGTTTTAATTGATAAGCACTCATCTATGAAGATATGTCTTTCAAGCATGCCAAGATCAGAGTGGAAGCTGTGGTATCTGAGGGAGAGAGAGAAAAGATGAGATGAGTGTCATCTCCATAGCAGTGGTAAGAAAACCCTTGTCAATTCAAGATTATTTCTTGAATTGACAATTATTTTTTGTCTGTTGCGCTTTTTTACAACAGACATAGTCTCAAAGCAGCTTAACAGAAATCAACAGTCAAGGTGAATGGTGTGCATTTCCATGTGAGTATATTACTTCACCAATGGAGTGGGTATAGAGGGAAAAAAGGAGGGGACCCAGTACCAAGCATTGTGGGGTAAGTCTGCAAGGGGCAGATTTGGATCCCCTCCATGTTACTGGGTATGAGCAACCTTCCAGGTAGGAAACAAACCATTCCCATGCTGTTCCACGGATACCAAGGCTCCTGAGGGTAGACAAGAGAGTTTTGTGGTTGACAGTGTTGAATGCTGCTGAAAGGTCCAGGAAGAAAAAAGGTACAGATGACCGCTTGGCTGATCGAGCAGCCTGCAGTTTCTCAGAAAGAATTTTCTAAAAGGGCCGTCTCTGTGGAATGTGCCTTTAAAACCAGACTTTTTTGGATCATGAAGGTTGTTCTGTGGGAGATAGACAGACAGTTGGTTAAAAACAACCAGAGACAACTCTGCATTCCAGAGATTTTGAAAGAAAGGAGAGAAGCAATACCGGTCTGTAATTGTTGAGGTCTGATGGCTTCAGAGCAGGTTCCTTTAAGATAGGAATGACCCTTCCTTACTTGAAGGTAGCTGACACATAGCCAGATGTTAAGGACCCATTGATGATTGTGGAGATGACGGGCAGGAGATCTTGTGAGATGGTCTGAAGCGTAGTTGAAGGAATTGGATCCAGATCACAGGTGGTGTGATTGCCTTATGACTTGCAAGTCTTAGCAGAAATCACATCTGAAGAATGTCTGTACTTTCTCCTGCACTAGAAGCTCCTGATGCCAAGTCAAATTCCTTGTGTGTGTAAGCATACTTGGTAATAAAGATATTTCTGATTCTGATTCAGATTCTTATGTGCGTGCTTTGTGTATTAGAAAGCATTGGGTTATCCACTAACACCCATATGTACTGGTGCCTGGTGCTGGGTGTGAAGTGCCTTCCAATTGGAATGAAGATACTTACACATGAAACCCCCAATATAAATGCAGAGGTATAATGTTAACGATTGGAACTAACAAACTGGTCACCATTCCAACATCAGATCATTGTTGTGTTTACAAGCAATTTGGAGTAATAATTCTGGTCCAACTACAGCTAACTACACTATATGGCTAAAAGGATAGGGATACCATAGCATTGCACCCATATGTGCTCCCGAACATCATCTGATAGCTAGTCCACTTTTGGTGCAGCTTCAGAGTGGCTTAGGGACAACTTTCTGAATGTCATAAAGTGGCCCAGCCAGAACCCTGACTTGAACACAATTGAACATCTCTCGAGAGCCAGAAAGTGGAAAGTGTCCACTGATGGTACCTGTCCAACCTGACAGAGCTGAAGAGGATTGTATTTCTAGATTTTTCTGTATTCAGTAAATATAGCTGTATAAAGTCATTTTTTTAATTACAATCCTGAATTCTGAACTTAGTCTCTTGCTGTTGTTTGCCATTTATTTAATTAAATTAGTTACATTTTGGTGATAATTAGCCTAATTAGTATTTCATGATTAAAATTTTTTTATTTAAATGGTGGCATGATTTACTCCATAATGACTAGACAATAAATGATATGATCATGTGAGAATGTGTTTATGATGTTTGCATTAACGCAAGTGGCCTGTGGTATAACAATAAATATAATGCTATCAATTATTTTAGGGATAAAAATAAAACATTTCTCTGAAAGGAGAAAACCCAAAGTTATGTCTTGTACCGGCAGAAGGAGCGCACGCCCGTATCCCTGATGTAAAACAGAGCGGCATCTTTTGTAATTATCCGCCTTCTTGTGTAAATTTCTACTGAGCTTTAGATAGCAGTGAGCTAATACAGTAAAACCCCGTTGGACGAGCATAATTTGTTCTTGAAAATTGCTCGTAGGTCCATTTGCTTGTACGTTCGAACTAATTTTTCCCATAAGAATGAATGTAAAAGTGATTTAATCTGTTCCGAGATCTCATTCGATCACTTATTTCTGCACTTTAAAAGTAGCTGTAGCCTATTTAAAGAAACAAATACACCACAAATTAACGTAATGTAAACATGATTTAACACTTACCCATGTGGTAGTGGCTGATTGCGAGTGTGAGACGCACACCACGCTCGTACTTTTCCACTATTTCCCTCTTGGTTTTAATGGTAATTCTATTTACTTTCTTTTTCCCAGCACCATCACTGATTTTCTTTGGAGACATTTTCTATATTTCTAGTGAAATAAAAATATAACACTAAAAAAAGTTACGTTTTTGCTGCACTGAACAAAGAGAGCGAACGAGCAAGCTGAGCTGCTAGTTAGCTGCTAGTTCTCTGTTTAAAACTTTGTGTTATTGAAGTAGAGAAATGTAGTTGTGGGTAAAGATGAAGGGAAAGTTGGACTTCTAGCCTCAGTAATGTACACTATAGTGTTAATTTGCTCTCCAGCTGTGAGCTGCTCCTCCACTCAGATGGAGCTGTGAGAGACACCATGAGTTCTGACTGGAAAAGAGACGTTCACTTGCTTTATGTTTATCTGTTCACGTTTCTCTGGATTATTACATCTAATACCTGAACCTGACGCTGCTTTTGATCATTAGAACATTTCATTCGGATGAAGAAACTAACTTGATGATAGAAGAGAATGAAGAGTGATAGATGATGAAGTCATGTCTCTCATGAAGCTCAACCACTAAAGATCAGGCACAGTGGCAGACACCAATCAGATTTCACTTCCTGAACATGTCTGAGCCAATGATGTTTGCGGATTTAGAATTCGAGCCCGTTGGCCCCGCCCACTGCTTTGTGATCCGTGTTTGTACCTATAGACTTCTTTCACGCGCTCCGGTCTGAAGTTAATGTTGGGCGCGTGAGTTTTCTCCACTTTCCGCGCGTGCACATCGACGTTCCTTTCGCCGTTATAAATCTATCGCGCGCGAGCTTCAACCCCGTTTTTGTCCCGGATTTAGCGGATTTTTACCCAAAGGTGAGATACAGTGAAATGTAGCAGCTGAGCTGCTCGGGGAACAGCTAGTGGACATTCTGGAGTCATGAACATCTGCATTTTTCTTCCAGTGTCCTGATTCTTTACACCTCTGATCAAAGGTACAATTTACTCATGTCTCTTATCTCACAAAGTGCGGCTGCTTAACCGCAGTCTTGTTCATGTCGTAGGGTCCTAAATCTCTCCCACTCGACAGCATGCCTCTGTTTGAGGTGCTGCAGTAAACTGGTGGTACTGCTACCTTTGCTTGCAACAGCCTTCAAACACACTTTGCAGCGGGGTGTTGTGTGTGCCGCGTCTGACGCAGCAAAACCGAACCAATTCCAAATTACAGATGGCCCTGTGCCTTTCTTGGGAACGAGTTCTTCTCTGCTTGCTGCCATGTTGTTTCTGTATCTCTATGGCAAATGCGCAGGGGGAGGGCTGAGTTCGTTCGAAACTATGGGAGCCCAGAGGGGAGCGTCAGCGGACAATAAAGAGAAAACCGATTTTTATTAAAACAAATCGATGTAAACTACACATTCGAGTTAATCGATAAAATCGATTTATCGCCCAGCCCTGCCTGATTGAATACACAGCCGTTTAATCAGAGGATGAGCCTCTATCCTAATCAGTGTTTAGAAGTAAACGAATAGAACAGCATTGGCACGGCAACCCCACACACACACACACACACACACACACACACACACCCCTAACTGAATCAGTAGTACAGTAGCAGACAGTATGTAAAAACAAAGTTTGATTGTAATCTGATTCAGCAGCCACATAAACCACATGAAATGAACAACAGTGATATGTAGATTAATTTACCGTAATTTCCGGACTATAAAGCGGACTATAAAGCGGACTGTATAAGCCGCACCCACTGAATTTTACAAATATCTTTAACATAAATAAGCCGCAGTCTACACTAAATCTAATGAACTTTACACAGGCTTTACCGAAAGACAGTGTCTGTTACACGGTGTCTTCTTCTTCTTCTTCTTTCGGCTGTTCCCATTAGGGGTCGCCACAGCGGATCATCCGTCTCCATACCACCCTGTCAAGTCAAGTCAAGTCAGGTTTATTTGTATTGCGCTTTTCACAACAGACATTGTCTCAAAGCAGCTTTACACAAATCAACAGTGATGGTGAATGGTGTGAATTTGTCCCTGATGAGCAAGCCGTGGCGACTGTGGCAAGGAAAAACTCCCCTTAGATGTTATGAGGAAGAAACCTTGAGAGGAACCAGACTCAAAAGGGGAACCCATCCTCATCTGGGTGACATCAAGAGTTTGATCATAAATCTTTCAACAGTACAGAACACTGGAGAGTGAGAACTAACATGAGTACTGGAGTATAAGATTATAAGTGATGTTCTTTCTGCAGTCTTATACAGTCTATATGGTTAGTAGCTCCGAGTTTTATGAGCTCAGCATTTGTGATCACCACAGATCCAGCATCAGCTTCTTCATGCCAGAGCCTTTAAACACTCCAGGAGGTCCAATGTCAAAACTCCACACATGTAGCGGGATCCAAATGGCACTGGTACGTCTCTAGATGGTTCGGGATGTTTGCGAGTTTGGCATCTACTTCTTCAAAGGTCCGTAATCATCACAAGGTGGGAGGTGACTGGAGCTGGCCAAACCTCAGGGTGTCTCGGGATGGGGAGAGAAAGAGAAGCAGTGGAGAGGAATTAGCGTAGCTGCTGTTCATGATATTAACAGCACAAGTTGATAATGTGCATGTGATCAGATGTTCTGGAGCACAAGGTTATGATGTGATGTGTGTTATGTGTAGGCTTTGCTAAAAAGATGTTTTTAATCTACACTTAAACTGGGTGAGTGTGTCTGAGCCCCGAACACTGTCAGGAAGACTATTCCAGAGTTTAGGAGCTAAATGTGAAAATGCTCTACCACCTTTAGTGGACTTTGCTATTCTAGGAACTACTAACCCTGTCCTCTACATCTGCCTCTTTCACACCAACTACCTGCGTGTCTTCCCTCACCACATCCATGAACCTCCTCCTTGGCATTCCTCTTTTCCTACTACCTGGTGGCTCCATCCTCAGCATTCTTCTGCCAATATAATTCATGTCCCTCCTCTGCACATGTCCAAACCATCTCAATCTCGCCTCCCTCACCTTGTCACCGAAACATCCTACATGCGCTGTCCCTCTAATAAACTCATTTCTAATCCTGTCCATCGTCGTCACTCCCAACGAAAACCTTACACGGTGTAACGGGTGAAATATGTTGTGGCTCTTTTAAGAGCAGAGCGGCATTTTGGGAATAGCACGTCACTGCATTCTCCCGGTATTACTGCGTGTGTGTGCGTGTGAGACTGAGGATTATGTGCTCATTATTTTCTGATGCTCATTTCTAAGTTTCTTTGACTAACCCATAACGCTGTTGCCAAGAAAAATAAAAAAACTCCCGATGCCGTGCTGCGTTTTTCTTTTGTTTCCTTTCGGAAATTTCATTGGTCTAATGTTATGGGGTTCAGTTTTTTGGCTTGAAGTTTGTGAAACCGGGAAAAACCCAGGAAAAATCCATAAATTAGCCGCTTCATTGTTTAAGCCGCGGGGTTCAAAACGTGGGGAAAAAGTAGCGGCTTATAGTCCGAAAAATACGGTACTTGTAATTATAACAGGAGATGACATATGTACCTGTAAATGTTGGAGAATGAAGCACTGCTGGTGATCGAGAAACAGGTGAATTAACGTTAGCACTAGCAGAGCTGTTCAGCTTTTTACTATTTGATATCTCTGGCTTCTGAACATGTGAATTCTCTTCCTCCTGTGGTCACCCAAGGCATCATTTTGACTCTGTTTTATTCATTTTTGACAAAACTAGCAAAACTTTTGTTTCCAAATGTGCTCGGTGTGAAGGGGAGGGGTATCGACTTTAACTGTGCATCTCTTTAACTGAAATTGCCTTCATAGGCCATTAAGATGAAGTAGGTTGATGCTTTTGACACCCACAGATCTTTACCTGCAGCTATTATTAATGTATCGTTGTCCCAACCATAGGGATTTTTACACTTATTTTGGAAGACAGTATGCGGATCATCTTGGTAGTTGCTGATTGATTGCACCAGTTTAGAATCTGAGCTCCATCTTGAGAGCTACTATTGGCAAATGTTCTGAACTTGAGCATACATTTAGCTAAATCCAAAAGCACCAGAACATTACTTGAAAATATCAGGCAGCTGCATGGATCATGGACTGCATCCTCTCTCTGATCTAAAAGCTCTGATTTTAAACTCCTCCTTGTAAGATTAGATATAATCATTAAATAGTGCAAAACACCTCTAAATAATTCATTTAATTTGTTTCAAACCACATCAGATTACTATAGCAAACATTTCTGATAACATGCAAGACTAAATCTAAAATTATTACAGTATTTTGATTCATTTTATTTTGTTTTGTTTTCCAGATGCACCACTGCTCAGATTGTGGGAAGAGTTTTACTAAAATTGCTGTTCTGAAAAGACACCAGCGTATCCACACAGGAGAGACGCCGTATCACTGTGAACAGTGTGAGAAGAGTTTTACTCACCTGAGTAGTCTCAAAGTACACCAGCGTATCCACACAGGAGAGAAGCCGTATCACTGTGAACAGTGCGGAAAGAGTTTTAATCAACAGAGTAGTCTTAAATCACACCAGCGTATCCACCCCGGGGAGAAGTCATATCACTGTGAACAGTGTGGGAAGAGTTTCAATCATCAGAGTAGTCTCAAAGTGCACCAGCGTATCCACACAGGAGAGAAGCCTTATTACTGTGAACAGTGTGGGAAGAGTTTTACTCACCCGAGTACTCTTAAAGTACACCAGCGTATCCACACAGGAGAGAAGCCTTATTACTGTGAACAGTGTGGGAAGAGTTTTAATCGTCAGAGTCATCTCAAAATACACCAGCGTATCCACACAGGTGAGAAGCCGTATCACTGTGAGCAGTGTGGAAAGAGTTTTAATCATCAGAGTCATCTCAAAATACACCAGCGTATCCACACAGGAGAGAAGCCGTATCACTGTGAACAGTGTGGGAAGAGTTTTACTAACCAGGGTTATCTCCTTATACACCAGCGTATCCACACAGGAGAGAGACCATATCACTGTGAACAGTGTGGAAAGGGCTTTAGTTGTCGGTATAGTCTACTTACACACCAGCGTATCCACACAGGAGAGAAGCCGTATCACTGTGAACAGTGTGAAAAGAGTTTTAAACATCAGAGTCATCTTAAGTTACACCAGCGTATCCACACGGGAGAGAAGCCGTATGATTGTGCACAATGTGGGAAAAGTTTTCGACTAAAGACGCATCTTCAAGAACACCAACGTGTCCACACAGGAGAGAAGCCGTATCACTGTGAACAGTGTGGGAAGAGTTTTAGTGCTCGGAGTGCCCTCCTCAGCCACCAGCAGGGTCATACAGGACAGAAGCTGTACCTCTGTGGACAGTGTGGACGGAGCTATGTTTATCAAAGCTCATTAAGGAAACACAAGTGCTCTAACATACAGCCATCGACTCAATGTTAATTTGTAAAACAAATCCTCTTCAATTTCTTATTTGAAGGGATGTAAAGGGAAATTGTACTGTAAATATTGGGGAACTTTACATTGTAATGTTAATGATTAGCTCTAACAAACTGGACACCTTTCCAAGCCATCAGAACATTGTTGGTCCACCTACAGCTACACTACATCTTAACTTTATGGCAGAAAGTATGTGGCTACCTGAGCATCTCACCCATATGTGCTGTCTGAATATTATCTGATTGAACAGCCTCCAATCCATGGTCCCCTGAGCCCAGTGTTCCTGATCTAGTTTTCTGATTTAATGCAAACCTGAGCAGGATCACACAGTTACAGCATTCAGGGAATAAAAGGTTGTGGAATAGATTTTTGTTGTATATGTCTGGACCTATAAGAATTAAGATTAGCTTTGCCTGAGCTTTGTCTTTTTTAAATCTGATATGTTAAATGTATAAATCTTTGGGTATTTTGTTCCGACAGTCATTTTTTGTGTTTCTCTAACTTCGAATAAGTTTATTAGTCAAATTACATCCTCACCATTCTTTCATCAACAGAGCCTGAACAACGCTCTAATATTCTGGGCTAAATTCCACCAAAATATTTCCAGTATAACAGGTGAAACATTTTCACATCTTCCAAGCTTCTCATGCAGCAAGATGGATGATTCTGGGTTCAGCAGACTTCAGCCCCTGACTTAAAGTGTAGGGAAATGTTAATTACTTTAGCGTACCAAAACATTTTGTACAATGCTATGCTTCTAATATTGTCAGACGGCCCTTCATTAATCCAGCATGACTGTGCCACAGTGCACAAAGTAAGGTTCATAAAGACATGGTTGGATGAGTTTGGTGTGGAAGAACTAAACTGGCCTGCACAGAGCTCTAATCTCGACTTTACTGAACACTTTTGAGATTAAGGTTAATTTTAAAAGTTGATTATTCTAAATCAGGGGTCGGCAACCTGCGGCTCCGGAGCCGCATGCGGCTCTTTCATCCCTCTTCTGCGGCTCCCTGTGGCTTTGGAAAATAAATAATGAGTATTTCATTAAAATGTATTTTATTTTAGTCTGTTAGTTTTTACAATGTAATTCTAAATTTGAAGATTTTGGTGATCTTGTAAAATCTAAATAAAACGTGTTAAAGTTTTTTGTCGCTCTTCATATGCGTCACAACCGCTAATGTGCGACACCCACCGGCACGTGACTTCTTAAACTTTTCGACCCCAGGAAGGCCAATTATGGAGAATTCTAAGAAAAGAAAAGTGTCTGTGAGTTCAGAGAAGAAAAAAACACATTATCCTTCCCTGTCGCTCCCTTAAGCATCGATCCATCCCCACTGAACACCAGGTGTGAGTCAACCTGATCTTGAGATGGAACTGGCCGACATAGCCGACAAAGACATATGGGCATCCAAGTTTAAACGATTGACAGCAAACCTTGAAGATGGTGCCCGTCAGAAGGCCGTTCTTCCTCAGAATCACAAATGGAGTGGTATTGAAAACCTCCCCAAACCGGGCAAACTTGTGTTCAAAACATGGAATGCTATCCCCGACATTTATGTGAGCATGAAAAAGTATGCGCTTGGAGTCCTGTCGATCTTTGGATCCACATATGTATGTGAGCAGGTGTTCTCCAACATGAACTTTATTAAAAACAAACATCGTGCACGCCTCACAGATGACAGCTTACGATCCTGTGTAAAGATAAAGGTCACATCATACAGCCCTGACGTGCAGACGCTGGGCGCTGAGGTTCAGGAGCAGAAATGACATTAAGCAAGTACGATACATATTTTAATTGTCTATTATTTTGCATATATTCATATTTTTTCATTGTTCGGTGAAATAGTCCTTTTATTATTCAGGTTGACAGCTGATTGGTTGCGCCAGCAAAAGGATGACAGCACACAGAAGAGGACGGCATTTTTGGTTTGCTGCCGGTGGATAATTTATGTTCGGCGTTCTTTTCATAAATACAAGAAGGACTCAAATAGACATTGAGTATTTTACTTGAAAGTAACCTTCAACCCAATGTCTTTTTTTAAGGACATCAAAATGTTTTTGTTGCATACAGAAATGTAATTTCATTCTCTCTGCAGTTCATTGATTTCATAAATGCAACACATTATGGTTTGATTATACATGGCATAAAGGCAAAAAAAAAACGTTACATGTAGTGTTATATCAATTTAAATGTCAAAAGGGTTTTGTGGCTCCCAGTGTTTTCTGTGGGAAACAGGTCCAAATGGCTCTTTGTGTGGTGAAGGTTGCCGACCCCTGTTCTAAATGGACTGTATGAGATAAGGTGTCATTAAAAAAGTCTTCAGGAACGTTTTTTTGTGATTATTTCATGAACAGTTCACTTTTTTTTCTCCTGCTATTGTTTGTTAACTTATACTTTATTTTTTATAAGGAAGAAAATAGAAATGCTGGTGATAGAAACAATGTTTTGATTCTATATCATAGATGATTATGAGGTATCAACAGATCACTGTGAACAGTGTGGAAAGAGTTTTATCCAACCATCTCTTCTTCAAATACACCAGCGTATCCACACAGGAGTGAAGCCGTATCACTGTGAACAGTGTGGGAAGGGTTTTACTCATCAGGGTCATCTCACAATACATCAGCATATCCCCACAGGAGAGAAACCATATTCCTGTGGACAATGTGGGAATAGATTCAATTTTCAGAGTAAACTGCAAATACACTAGCGTATCCACTCAGGAGAGAAATCGTATCACAGTGGAAAATGTGGGAAGAGTTTCACTTGTCAGACTAGTCTCCAAGTACACCAGCGTTTCCACACAGGATTAAAGCCCTTTCACTGTAGACAATGTGGGAAAAGTTTTATTGGTAGGAATTTCTTCCTCAGCCACCAGCAGATTTGTCTACAGCTAATTACATTACATGGCCAATGGGTGATACCTGTTCATCACCTGTGATACCTGTGCCTTGTTAACTCAAAAAAAAAAAAAAAAAAAAATTTTTGTTGCCTTTTTTGTTGACTTCTGAGGCAAAAATGCTACCTCAGAAATCAGTCCGGTGTTGATCACAATTATTTTTGAGGTAACAAAAAATTACACTGCCGTGTATACTTGTTCCCTCAGAAACCAGTCCAGGTCTGTTAAAAATTATTTCTTATGCAACATGAAAAAGATTTCTTAAATCACATTTGATCAGCACTGGACTGATTCTAAGGTAATTTTTAAAAAGTTAACTTCTGGGGAACACAAAAAAGTACACTGCGGTGTACTTTTTGGTTACCTTAGAATTTTGCTGAATAGAATTATTTCTAAAGCAACAAAAAATCTTTGAGGTAAAAAGAAAGTACAGTGCATTGAACCTTTTCTTTTGTTACCCTTATAAGTGTACTTTTTGTTACCACAGAGGTTTGTTATTAAGTTACCTAAAACTGTTTTTTTATTTGATACAATAAAAAATAATAATCTCCAATGTACATTGCTGATCAAAATGATTTCTGAGGCAACAACACAAAAAAGATTTGTAAGGTAACAAAAAATATATTGCAGTGTACTTTTTGTTACCTTTAGAGATCAATACATTGCTGATCAATTTGATTTCTGAGGTAACAGAAAGTACACTGCAGTGTATACTTGTTTCCTCAGAAGTGTTTTTATTTATTTATTTATTTTTTGTTACCTCAGAAACCAGTCCAGTGCTGCTAAAAATAATTTCTCAGGCAACATGAAAAAGATTTCTTAAATTACATTTTGATCGGCACTGGACTAATTCTGATGTAATTAAAAAAAAAAAAAAAAAAAGTGTACTTTTTTGGTTACCTCAGAAGTGTCCTTTTTTTTGTTACCTCAGAATTTTGCTGAATAGAATTATTTCTAAAGTAACAAAAAGTATGTTGTTTTGTTACCTTAAAGTGTTTTTTTTTTATTTGTTACTATAAAAAGTAATGATTTCTGAAGTAAAATAAAACTGTAACGTACACTGCTGATCAAAATTATTTCTGAGGTAAATAAAAAGGTTTCTGAGGTAACAATAAATATATATATATATATATATATATATATATATATATATATATATATATATATATATATATATATATATATATATATATATATATATATATATATATATATATACATTGCAGTGTAACTTCAAAAATGTCATTGTATTTGTTAACAGAGAAATCAGTCCAGTGCTGATCAAAATGATTTCTCAGGCAACATAAAAAATATTCCTTAAGTTACAAATTAAGTACAATGCACTGTATTTTTTGTTACCTCAGAAGTGTACTTCTTTTTTTATACCCTGGAAATCAGTTCTTTGTTAATCAAAATGTTTTGAGGGAACAAAACAAAAAGTGATTTATGAGGCACCAAAAAATACACTGCAGTGTACACTGCTGATCAAAATTACAAAAATTTTTTGCCTCAGAAATAATTTTGATCAGCACCGGACTGATTTCTGAAACCTCAGAAATCAGTCAAAATCAAAATCAATCTCAAGAAAAATCAAGATAAAAATTATTTCTGAGGTAACAAAAAATTACACTGCCGTGTATACTTGTTTCCTCAAACGTGTATTTATTTTTTGTTACCTCAGAAACCAGTCCAGTGCTGTTAAAAATTATTTCTCATGCAATATAAAAAAAGATTTCTTAAATTACATTTTGATCACCACTGGACTGATTTCTGAGGTAAATAAAAACAAGTTAACTTCTGAGGAACACAGAAAGTACACTGCAGTGTACGTTTTTGTCTACCTCAGAAGTGTCCTTTTTTTGTTACCTCAGAATTTTGCTGAATATAATTATTTCTGAAGCAACAAAAAAATTCTGAGGTAAAAAGAAAAGTACACCGCAGTGTACCTTTTGTTTTGTTACCCCTATGTTTTGTTACCCTTAAGTGTACTTTTTTTGTTACCTCAGAGGCCTGTTGTTTAGCTACCTTAAAGTGTTAAAAAAATAATGATTTCTGAGGTAATAAAAAATAATATTCTTCAGTGTACAAAATGATTTCTAAAGCAACAACAACAAAAAAGATTTGTAAGGTAACAAAAAATATATTGCACTGTACTTTTTGTTACCTTTAGAGATCAATACAGTGCTGATCAAAATTATTTCTGAGGTAACATAAAGTACACTGCAGTGTATACTTGTTTCCTCAGAAGTGTATTTTTTATTATTTTTTGTTACCGCAGAAACCAGTCCAGTGCTGTTAAAAATTATTTCTCATGCAACATGAAAAGTTTTCTTAAATTACATTTTGATCAGCACTGGACTGATTCTGAGGTAATTTTTTAAAAAGTTAACTTCTGAGGAACATAAAAAAGTACTCTGCAGTGTATTTTTTTGGTTACCTCAGAGGCCTGTTGTTTAGCTACCTCAAAGTGTTAAAAAAATAATGATTTCTGAGGTAATAAAAAATAATATTCTTCAGTGTACCCTGCTGATCAAAATGATTTCTAAAGCAACAACAACAAAAAAGATTTGTAAGGTAACAAAAATATATTGCAGTGTACTTTTTGTTACCTTTAGAGATCAATACATTGCTGATCAATATGATATCTGAGGTAACAGAAAGTACACTGCAGTGTATACTTGTTTCCTCAGAAGTGTATTTTTTATTCTTTTTTGTTAATGCAGAAACCAGTCCAGTGCTGTTAAAAATTATTTCTCATGCAACATGAAAAGTTTTCTTAAATTACATTTTGATCAGCACTGGACTGATTCTGAGGTAATTTTTTAAAAAGTTAACTTCTGAGGAACATAAAAAAGTACTCTGCAGTGTATTTTTTTGGTTACCTCAGAGGCCTGTTGTTTAGCTACCTCAAAGTGTTATTTTATTTGATACAATAAAAAGTGATGATGTTTGAGGTAACAAAAGTACACTGCAGTGTGCACTGCTAATCAAAATAATTTCTGAGGTAATACAAAAAAGTAAACTGCAGTGTACTTTTTTGGTTACCTCAGAAGTGTACTTTTTTAATTTTTTTACCTCAAAAATCAGTCCAGTGGTGATCATGATTTCTAAAGTAACAAAAAGTACATGGTTTTGTTACTTAAAAGTGTTATTTTATTTGTTACAATGAAATGTGCTGATTTCTGAAGTAAAAAAAACTGCAGTGTACACTGCTGATTAAAATTATGAGGTAACAAAAATAAGAATAAATACATTGCAGTGTACTTTCTATGTTTATTCAAATATTTCCTTGTATTTGTTAACTCAGAAATCAGTCCAGTGCTGATGAAAATTATTTCTCAGGCAACATCAAAAAGATTTCTTAAGCTCCAAAAAAAGTACAATGCACTGTATTTTTTGTTACCTCAGAAGTGTATTATTATTTTATATTTTTTGGATAACCCAGAAATCAGTACTTTGCTAATCAAAATGCAACTTATATTTTCCATGGTGCCTAAGAAATCATTTTTAACAGCACTGGACTGGTTTCTGAGGTAAAAAAAAAAAATTAATCACTGCAGTGTACACTTGTTACCTCAGAAGAGTTTTTTTTTAACCCCAGAAATCAGTCCTTTGCTAATCAAAATGTTTTAGAGGGAACAAAACAAAAAATGTTGATTTATGAGGCAACATAAAATACACTGCCATGTACACTGCTTGTTAGGTCACAAATTATTTAGATCAGCACTAGACTGATTTCCGAGGTAACAAAAATGTACACATCTAATGAAAATTAATTCTGAGGCAAGAAAAGATTTCTGGAGTAAGAAATAATGTAAGGATTTCTAAACTAAAAAAAAATGTAAGTTGTTTTGTTAGCTTTTTTATTTGTTACAATAAAAAGAAATGATTTCTGAAGTAAAAAAAACTACAATGTACACTGCTGATCAAAATTATTTCTGAGGCAACAAAAAAGGTTTCTGAGGTAACATTAAATAAATAAATATACATTGCAGTGTATTTTTAAAAAATCTTGTATTTGTTACCTCAGAAATCAGTCCAGTGCTGATCAAAATGATTTCTCAGGCAACATCAAAAAGATTTCTTAAGTTACAAATAAAGTACAATGCACTGTATTTTGTATTACCTCAGAAGTGTACTTCTTTTTTTTTTTTATACCCTGGAAATCAGTACGAAAATGTTTTTGAGGGAATAAAACAAAAAGTGATGATTTATGAGGCAACAAAAATACATAGCAGAAGCCGAAAGAAGAAGGCTGGACATATTTCTGGGTTAACAAAAGAATACACTTATAAGGGAATCAAAATAAAAGATAGACTGTAGTATACTTTTTTGTTACCTCAGAATTTAGTCTGATTTATGATGTAACAAAGTAAACTGCAGTGTGTACTTGTCCCATCAAAAGTGTAAATTTTTTGTCACATCAGAAATCAGTCCAGTGCTGATCAGAAATATTTCTGAAGCAATTCTGAGCTAACAAAAATGTATACTACAGTATATCTTTTGTTTTGATTCCCTTATAAGTTTATTCTTTTGTTACCCCAGAAATATGTCCAACCTTCTTCTTTTGTCTTTTCCCAATAGGGGTCGCCACAGAGGATCATTCGTCTCATTTACATTTACATTTACATTTGCGAAATTTAGCAGACGCCCTTATCCAGAGCGACGTACAAAAGTGCTTTAAATCTCTAGTAATGAATAAATCTACACTGGTACGCAAGATTACAAACTTAATATAAATATTACTCGAATTCTACAAACTTGGAAAGTGCTAATTTAGGTATTTCAGGAAGAGGTAGGTCTTTAGTCATCGCTTAAAGATAATCAGGGACTCTGCTGTACGGACATCTAGGGGAAGTTCATTCCACCACCTCGGTGCCAGAACAGAGAAGAGCCTTGAAGTGTACTTACCTCTCATTCTGAGAGAAGGTGGTACCAGTCGAGCAGTGCTGGAGGATCTCAGACAGCGTGGTGCAGTGAGAGATGTGATGAGTTCACTGAGGTAGGATGGTGCTGGTCCATTTTTGGGCTTGTAGTCAAGCATCAGTGTTTTGAATCTGATACGTGCAGCTACTGGACGCCAGTGAAGGGAGTGCAGCAGTGGGGTGGTGTGGGAAAACTTGGGCTGATTGAACACAAGTCGTGCAGCTGCATTTTGGATCATTTGCAGTGGACGAATAGCCTTCAGGGGAAGACCTGCCAGCAGAGAGTTGCAGTAGTCGAGTCTTGAAATGACAAGAGACTGAACAAGCACCTGGGCAGCCTGTGTGGACAGAAATGGTCGAATCCTTCTGATGTTATAGAGAAGAAATCGACAAGAACGAGCAACATTAGCGACATGTGGGAAAAAAGACAGTTCATTGTCCATAGTTACCCCAAGGTTACGAGCAGTGGCTGAAGGGAGAGCAGAGAGTCATGAAGTGTTATTTGGAGATCTTGACCTGGAGATGAATCACCTGGGATGACCAGCAGTTCTGTTTTGCTAGGGTTGAGTTTTAGTTGGTGAGCACCATGAAGATATGTCTGACAAGCATGCTGAGATCCGAGCGGAAGCTGTGGTATCTGATGGAGGGAAAGAAAAGATGAGTTGAGTGTCATCTGCATAGCAGTGATAAGAAAACCCAAGTGAGGATATGACTTCACCAATGGAGTGGGTATAGAGGGAGAAAAGGAGGGGACCAAGTACAGAGGCTTGTGGGACACCAGTGGTGAGTCTGCATGGGGCAGATGTGGATCTCCTCCATGTTACCTGGTATGAGCGACCTTCCAGGTAGGAAGCAAACCATTCCCATGCTGTTCCGCAGATACCAATGCTCTTGAGTGTTGACAAAAGTGTCTTGTGGTTGACTGTGTCAAATGCTGCTGAAAGGTCCAGGAAGATAAGTACAGATGACAGCTTGGCTGACCGAGCAGCATGCAGTTTTTCAGAAACAGACAAAAGGGCCGTCTCTGTGGAATGCGCCGCTTTGAACCCAGACTGGTTCGGATCATGGAGGTTGTTTTGTAAGAGATAGACAGACAGTTGGTTAAAAACAGTGCGTTCCAGAGATTTAGAAAGAAAGGAGAGAAGTGATACTGGTCTGTAGTTGTTGATGTCTGATGGATCCAGAGCAGGTTTCTTCAAGATGGGAATGACCCTTGCTTGCTCGTCTCCATACCCCACTGTCCTCTACATCGGCCTATTTCAAACAAACTACCTGCATGTCTTCCCTCACCACATCCATAAACCTCCTCTTTTCCTCCATCCTGGTGGCTCCATCCTCAGCATTCTCCTACTGATATAACCCTTGTCCCTCCTCTACACATGTCCAAACCATCTCAATCTTGCCTCCCTCACCTTCACACCAAAACTTCCTACATGCGCTGTCCCTCTAATAAACTCATTTCTAATCGTGTTCATCCTCGTCACTCCCAACGAACATCTCAAGAGCTTCAGCTCTGCTACTTGAGCTCAACCTCCTGTCTTTTACTCAATGCCACTGTCTCTAATCCATACAACATCGCAGGTCTCACCCCAGTCCTATAAACTTTCCCTTTCCCTATTGCAGACACCCATTTATCACAAATCACTCCTGTCACACTTCTCCACCCACTCCAACCTGCCTGCACTCTTTCTTCAATTCTCTATCACACTCTCCATTACTTTGCACTGTTGACCCTAGGTACCTGAACTCCTCCACTTTCTCTACATCTTCTCCCTGCAACTACACTCCTCCACTGCCCTCCCTCTCATATACACACATGTACTCTGTCTTACCCCTACTGACTTTCATTCCCCTTCTCTCCAGTGCATACCTCCACCTCTCCAGGCTCTTCTCCACCTGCTCCCTACTCTCACCACAAATCACAATATCATCCACAAATATCATAGTCCACGGAGACTCCTGTCCGATCTCGTCCTCATACAATACCACAACTCCTGTCTGATCTCGTCCTCATACAGTACCACAACTCCTCTCTTCACCCTGTCGTACAATTTCTCTAAATCCACAAACACACAATGCAACTCCTTCTGACCTTCTCTATACTTCTCCACCAACATTCTCAAAGCAAAAAATGCTTCTGTGGTGCTCTTCCTCGGCATGAAACTATACTGTTGCTCTCAGAGGAACTCTACATTGATGATCAAAATTATTTTTCAGGTTACAAAAAAGTACACTCCAATGTTACCTCAGTTGTATACTTTTTTGTTAACTCAGTGATTAGTCCAGTGCTGATGAAAATCTTTTTTTAACCCTGATGCTTTAGAAAATGAACCGATAATAATTGTAAAAATAATTGTCAATGTTTATATATTGTGTATAACAATGTCAGTGTGTGTCTCTGATTGTGGGTGTGCCTAATGCATATAACAATATCAGTATATGTTTGAATGTGTTTGTATAACGATATTATATATATATAAATTTGTGTGAATCTTCGTTTATTTGTAAACCGAAATCTATGAACAAATAAAAATGGAGAATGATGATAGAAGAGAATGAAGAGTGATAGATGATGAAGTCATGTCTCTAATGAAGATCAACCACTAAAGATCAGGCACAGTGGCAGACAACCAATCAGATTTCACTTCCTGAAAATGTCTGAGCCAATGATGTTTGCGGATTTAGAACTCGAGCCCGTTGACCCCGCCTACTGCTGTGTCAATTGATCCGTGTTTGTACCTATAGACTTCTTTCACGCGCTCTGGTCTGAAGTTAATGTTGGGCGCGTGAGATTTTCTCCACTTTCCGCGCGTGCACATCGACGTTCCTTTCGCCGTTATAAATCTATCGCGCGCGAGCTTCAACCCCGTTTTTGTCCCGGATTTAGCGGATTTTTACCCAAAGGTGAGATACAGTGAAATGTAGCAGCTGAGCTGCTCGGGGAACAGCTAGTGGACATTCTGGAGTCATGAACCTCTGCATTTTTCTTCCAGTGTCCTGATTCTTTACACCTCTGATCATGAAATCAGAGTCCAGACGGAGTCTTTAGAAGAACCTCCACACACTCCTGCTGCTGCTGCTGGATCAAAGGTACACTTTATTCATGCCTCACATGTAGGGGTGTAACGATACACGTATTCGTACCGTAATTTGTCGGTACTGGGCTTTCGGTTCGGTACACACGTGTAATGAATGCAGTCGTTTTTACCTGCGGAACATTATAATATATGTTCCCTCGGGAATGTATTAAGTGGCGCACCGTAAGCGTGTTTAGTCTCTGCCTCGCACTTTCAACCCATTTATTAGTATGCAGAAACAAATAGAACAGTTAAGTAGATCACAGATCTTTAGAAAAGTTATACATTTGTATTAGTGTCGCCTGTGGTCTCTGTTTTTAACCCCCCCCCCTCCTCTTTTTAGCACTAAATGTTGCACATGTGCACTGTGTTGTTAGTTTAGAGTTATATGTACTTTTGTGTTTCTTTTTGATAATTGATGATGTTTGTTGTAGCATCTTGGTCCTGAGGAAAAGTTGGTTACTGTGTACTGCACTGTATATGGTTGAAATGACGATAAAGCTGACTTGACTTATAAATCACACACATCTGTATTACCCAAATGGAATCTAACTAATAAAAAAAATTAAGTGTTTATATTATTATTTATTCTTCTAAAATATTATTTGATTTATTATAGAACCAAGCAGGCATTTTATTTAAAACGTTTAAAAAATGTAAACTCTTCAAATGTCGGTTATAATAAAATGTAATTTAATAAAAAAAAAAAAATGACAAGCAATCTTGATTATAACAGGAGACAACATATGTACCTGTACACTGGTGTGTAGAATGTGTTGGAGAATGAAGCACTGCTGGTGATCCAGAAACAGGTGAATTAACGTTAGCACTAGCAGAGCTGTTCAAATTTTCACTTTTTAATATCGCTGGCTTCTGAGCATCTAAATTCTCTTCCTCCTGTGGTCACCCAAGGCATCGTTTTTGACTATCTTACTTTATTTTTACATCACTGGCTAAATAGGTGTCTCCCTAGGTGGAGGGGTCCCGGGGCATCAGCCTCTCGGTGGACACTGTTGTAGATGGTATGGTGTTACTGTTTGTTTAATTTTAGATTGAATCAATTTTAGAAACTGTCAGACTCTTGTAACTGGCATTTCACAACTGCAAATGTGGCTTGGATTCGTGCACAGCAGAATGCAATGTCCATTACTTTATTCTGCAGCACATGAAAAAGTGGAGTTCCAGTTTCCACACTAACAGCTTTTTCCAGCTAGTATTAACTGGGTTTTTTTGCAATAAAGAAAATAAAAAATAAAAAACGCACAGTCAAAAAGGTTGTTTTATTCGGAGATCGCACAAAGCAGTGATGAGGAAAATCTTCTTGCATGGAGTGATGACAGCTAACTGGTGATCTGCATTTGGATGGAAAACCTATTTTACAGCTGTGTGTTACAATACATCTCGCTTTACAGTTTTATATAATTTGTTTATATGAGAAATGCTTGAAAAGTGTGTGTTTGTGTGTATTGTTGGGCACACTCTTGTCTATTTAAATGGCCGGTCATCAGTATGCATGTAGTATAATTGCAGTCTGTATGAATAGCAAAACCTCTATAACAATAATCTGAACCGCCAACCATCAATATGAATGCAGTCTGTATGAATACCCAAACATGTATAACTATAGTCTGAGTTGTTACCTGAGTTATTTATACTTCAACTTATCTTTTGAGCATTATCAACTTTAAATGATACAGTAAATAATAATACAGTAAACCCAGAGTATCTTCTTTCCAAATGTATCTAAATTGTGTATGTAGAACACTTTGGTCAGGAACTGTTCACATTTACTTTTAGGTAGGTGATTTTCAGCTGAGAGTCTGAAAGTGGAGGTACATGCTTACAAGTTGATTATAAGTTGATAATGACCTGCAGACGTCATCAATGTATTGTTGTCCCAACCACAGGGATTTTCACACATCATTTGGAAGACAGCATGCAAATCAGCTCAGTAGGTACTAATTGTTTACACCAGTCCAGATTTTGAGCTTTGTCTAATTAGAGCTACAGTGAGGAAAATAAGTATTTGAACACCCTGCTATTTTGCAAGTTCTCCCACTTAGAAATCATGGAGGGGTCTGAAATTGTCATAGTAGGTGCGTGTCCACTGTGAGAGACATAATCTAAAAAAAAATCCAGAAATCACAATGTATGATTTTTTAACTATTAATTTGTATGATACAGCTGCAAATAAGTATTTGAACACCTGAGAAAGTCAATGTTAATATTTGGTACAGTAGCCTTTGTTTGCAATTACAGAGGTCAAACGTTTCCTGTAGTTTTTCACCAGGTTTGCACACACTGCAGGAGGGATTTTGGCCCACTCCTCCACACAGATATTCTTTAGATCAGTCAGGTTTCTGGCTTGTCGCTGAGAACCACAGAGTTTGAGCTCCCTCCAAAGATTCTCTTCAGGGTTTAGGTCTGGAGACTGGCTAGACCACGCCAGAACCTTGATATGCTTCTCACAGAGCCACTTCTTGGTTATCCTGGCTGTGTGCTTCGGGTCATTGTCATGTTGGAAGACCCACGACCCTCGACCCATCTTCAATGCTCTAACTGAGGGAAGAGGTTGTTCCCCAAAATCTCGCAATACATGGCCCTGGTCATCCTCTCCTTAATACAGTGCAGTCGCCCTGTCCCATGTGCAGAAAAAAAAAAACCCATAGCATGATGCTACCACCCCCATGCTTCACAGTAGGGATGGTGTTCTTGGGATGGTACTCATCATTCTTCTTCCTCCAAACACGTTTAGTGGAATTATGACCCAAAAGTTCTATTTTGGTCTCATCTGACCACATGACTTTCTCCCATGACTCCTCTGGATCATCCAAACGGTCATTGGCAAACTTAAGACGTGCCTGGACATGTGCTGGGTTAAGCAGGGGAACCTTCCGTGCTATGCATGATTTCAAACCATGAAGTCTTAGTGTATTACCAACAGTAACCTTGGAAACGGTGGTCTCAGCTTTTTTTTTTTAGGTCATTGACCAGCTCCTCCTGTGTTGTTCTGGGCTGATTTCTCACCTTCCTTAGGATTATTGGGACCCCACGAGGTGAGATCTTGCATGGAGCCACAGTCCGAGGGAGATTGACAGTCATGTTTAGCTTCTTCCATTTTCTAATGATTGCTCCAACAGTGGACCTTTTTCACCAAGCTGTTTGGCAATTTCCCCCTAGCCCTTTCCAGCCTTGTGGAGGTGTACAATTTTGTCTCTAGTGTGTTTGGACAGCTTTTTGGTCTTGGCCATGTTAGTAGTTGGATTCTTACTGATTGTATGGGGTGGACAGGTGTCTTTATGCAGTTTACGACCTCAAACGGGTGCATCTGATTTAGGATAATAAATGTAGTGGAGGTGGACATTTTAAAGGCAGACTAACAGGTCTTTGAGGGTCACAATTCTAGCTGATAGACTATTCAAATAAATCAAATTCAGCTGTTCAAATACTTATTTGCAGCTGTATCATACAAATAAATAGTTTAAAAAATCATATATTGTGATTTCTGGATTTTATTTTATAGATTATGTCTCTCACAGTGATCATGCACCTACAATGACAATTTCAGACCCCTCCATGATTTCTAAGTGGGAGAACTTGCAAAATAGCAGGGTGTTCAAATACTTATTTTCCTCACTTTACTATTTACACATGTTCTGAATCAGACATGTATTTTGCTTGAACATAGTTTCAAGTAGATTTGTGATTGTGGCCTGAATCCTGTTAAGCTCTGATGTTATCACAACATTTTCCACAGTCTTTTTCTCTGTCTGCTGGAATTGAAAATAAAATGATATAATGCTGCTTGGTCTGGTACTGGGAAAACTCCTCCACCGTGAAGACGTAAATATCGGGGATTTTGGAAGATTTTATACAAGTATTAAATGGTTACAAGTTTTCTAAAACACCTCAAAATACCTCTCATTTAACTTGTTTCACACCCTATCAGATTACTATAGCAGACATTTCTGATAACATGCAAGACCAAATCTAAAATTATTACAGTATATTAAATCATTTTATTTTGTTTTCCAGATGCACCACTGCTCAGATTGTGGGAAGAGTTTTACTAAAATTGCTGTTCTGAAAAGACACCAACGTATCCACACAGGAGAGAAGCCTTATCACTGCGAACAGTGTGAGAAGAGTTTTAATTGTCAGGGTAATCTTAAAAGACACCAGCATATCCACACAGGAGAGAAGCCGTATCACTGCGAACAGTGTGGGAGGAGTTTTAATCGTCAGAGTAGTTTCAAAAAACACCAGCGTATCCACACAGGAGAAAAGCCTTATCACTGTGAACAGTGTGGAAAGAGTTTTACTCATCAGAGTAATTTTAGATTACACCAGCGTATCCACACAGGAGAGAAGCCGTATCACTGTGAACAGTGTGGGAAGAGTTTTAATCGTCAGAGTAGTTTCAAAAGGCACCAGCATATCCACACAGGAGAGAAGCCTTATCACTGTGAACAGTGTGGAAAGAGTTTTAATTGTCAGAGTAATCTCAAAGTACACCAGCGTGTCCACTCAGGAGAGAAGCCGTATTACTGTGAACAGTGTGGGAAGAGTTTTAATCGTCATAGTAGTTTCAAATCACACCAGCGTATCCACACAGGAGAGAAGTCGTATCACTGTGAACAGTGTGGAAAGAGTTTTAATCATCAGAGTGATCTCAAAGTACACCAGCGGATCCACACAGGAGAGAAACCGTATTACTGTGAACAGTGTGGGAAGAGTTTTACTTATCACAGTACTCTCAAAGTGCACCAGGGTATTCACACAGGAGAGAAACCATATGATTGTGTACAATGTGGGAGAAGTTTTCGGCTAAAGACGCTTCTTCAAGAACACCAGCGTATCCACACAGGAGAGAAGCCGTATCACTGTGAACAGTGTGGGAAGAGTTTTAGTGCTCGGGGTGCCCTCCTCAGCCACCAGCAGAGTCATACAGGACAGAAGCTGTACCTCTGTGGACAGTGTGGACGGAGCTATGTTTATCAAAGCTCATTAAGGAAACACAAGTGCCCTAACATACATCAATCGGCTCGATGTTAATTTGTAAAACAAATCATCTTCTTAAATTTCTTATTTGCAGGGATGTAAAGGGAAATTGTACTGTAAATATTGGGGAACTTTAAATTGTAATGTAAATAATTAGCTCTAACAAAATGGACACATTTCCAAGTCATCAGAACATTGTTGGTCCATCTTCAGCTACACTACAACTACACTTTATGGCAACAAGTATAACAAAAATGAACATTGTCTCAAAGCAGCTTTACACAGATAATGTGGTGATAAAAAAACGGATTATGATCTTTATAAGTGTAAGTTGTGGTGACTGTGGCAAGGAAAAACTCAAGAGGGAACCTCATAAATGGCAGGAATGTCCATTTATTGCAGTTATACAATTTTGAGGTGCACTAATGATCAGAAGCAAACTGTAGTCCTGAGTCAGTGTAGCAGACTGTTGACATTAACTACAGTCCAAATCCATCCTTAAAGCTCCCGTTCTTACTCCAGAATTTCCTGGAACCACCCAAGGCGTTGATGAGAAACAGTGGTCACTGGATCCTCAGGAGCATGTTTAACGAGAGAGAGAGAAGTGGGGTGACAGGAAGAAAAGGATATGGATTATTATGACTTGAACATTGAGACTGTGTCTGAATCCCAAACACTTATTGGAAGGTTGTTCCATAACTGTGTGGCTTTAAAAGATAAAGATATGCCCCCTGCTGAAGTCTTCATTATTTTAGGTACCAAGAAATAGCCTGCACCTTTTGATCTAAGTAGGCGTGAAGGATCATACTGGTACAGAAGTTCACTCAGATACTGCGACGTGAGAGCGTTAAGTGCTTTATATGTCGGTAGTAGTATTTTATAATCAGTGTGAGATGTAATTGGGAGCAGTGTAGATGATTAAAACAGGGGTGATGCGATCATATTTTCTAGATCTAGTGAGGACTCTTGCTGCTGCATTCTGAACTAACTAAAGCTTAATTATGCATTTAATCGAACACCCAGACAGTAAAGCGTTACAGTAGTCTAATCTAGATGTTACAAAAGCATGAGCTAGTTTTTCTGCATCCTGTAACATCATATTTCTAATATTAGCAATATTTCTAAGGTGAAAGAAGGTGATCCTGGTAATATTATTCACGCGCGCCTCAAAGGAAAGACTCGGGTCAATAATCACACCAGGGTCTTTGACTGCTGTACACACTGAGACAGAAACACCATCCAGAGATGCTACGGAATCTGAAAGTTTCTAGCTGCATGTGGTCCAACTAAAAGTACTTCCATTTTATCTGAGTTGAGCAGAAGGAAGTTATTAAGCATCCACTGTCTAATGTCCATTACACACTCCTCAGCATTGTTAAGCTGATCTCTCTCATCAGGCTTTGCTGAAATATACAGCTGTGTATCATCAGCATAGCAATGGAAGCGAATACCATGTTTGTGTATAATTTCACCCAGAGGCAGCAGATATAAAGAGAAAAGCAGTGGGCCTAAGACAGATCTTTGCGGAACACCAAAATTTACCTCAGAGAGTGTGGAGAACTTACCATTTACATCAACAAACTCAGTCAAATAAGACCAAAGCGAGGACAGAGCTGTTCCCTTTATTCCAACAACGTTCTCCAGTCCAGCAAGCAGGAGATTATGATCAACGGTGTGAAAAGCTGCATTGAGGTCGAGCAAAACAAGCAAAGAGACAAAACCCTGATCAGAGGTCAATAACTGTCATTTAGCACCTTAACTAGCGCCGCCTCTGTACTATGATGAGGCTGAAATCCTGACTGATAGATTTCATAAATGTTCTTCCTCAGTAGATGTGAGCAGAACTGCTGTGCTACAACCTTTTCTAAAATTTTGGAGATAAAGGGGAGGTTTGATATTGGACTGTAGTTGGACAGCTGACAGGGTGAAGGTCAGGTTTCTTAATTAGGGGGTTGATAACTGCAGTTTGAAGGATTTGTGTTCAAAACTAGTGCTAATGGAAGAGTTTATAATTTTTAAAACAGGTTCAATTACCTTTGGAATGATCTGTTTGAGGAAACTTGTAGGCGAGGGATCGACAATGCAGGTTGATGATTTTGATGAGGAAATAAATGGAATGAAGTCGTTCTCTTAAATTGGAGTAAAACTTTATACAGGTAGTCGTCAACTTACGACCGTTCGACTTCACGACCACAATCGCTGGCCGCGGCGTGCATAATTTCCGGCATAATTTCACAGTGCTGTACATATAGCCTTCTCTACTTATGACCAAATCGTGTTACGACCGATCTGTCGGTCCCAATCGTGGTCGTAAGTCGACGACTACCTGTAATTGATGGTCTGTTATAATTACACTGCTGTCTACAGGGTTATTTATAAAATAGTCTGGATTTATTTTAATTATCTGGATTTCTTGGCTGATTTTTTCAACTTTTTTTATTAAAAGATTCATGAAATCATTACTACCTATTGATGGTGTGCATGTGAGTGCAGTGCTTTTATTCTCTGTTAATTTTGCTGCAGTACAGAATATAAATCTAGGATTCTGCTTGCTATTGTCTATGAGGGAGGAGAAATATGCTGATCAGCAGCACTAAGAGATTTTCTAAAACTCAGGATTCTAGAAAAGATTTTCCTTCCATGCTATTTGAAATACTGTCAATTTTTTTTGACTCCATTTATGTTCTAATTTCTGAGTGGTCTGTTTTAAGGTGTGCGTATGATCATTATACCACTGTGCTAATTTTTTTTCCTAGATAATTTTGGTCACAAGGGGGGCTCCATCATCTAGAGTGTAACAGAATGTTGATTCTAGGTATTCAGTGGCCCAGTCAAGCTCTTCGCGGGGTCAGATCGAGATCTAATTAATATTGTCATTTCTGGAAGATTATTGATAAAACTCGCTGCTGTAGCTGACGTGAATGTACATTTGACACGGTAACGTGGTGAGGTACTAATGCAATGTTCCTGATCTAGTTTTTTGATTTACTGTAACCCTGAGCAGGATCACACAGTTAAACAGTAAGATCAGGGAATGGATTTTTATGTATGGATCCATAAAAAGTACAATAAAATGTAAATCCTAGAGATTTTATGGTGTTTTTTAAATCAGTATACCCACAGTTTAACGATTCAGGTGTAATAATTACTAGAATCAATTTTATCTAAGATGAAAATGATGATTACACTGTTACAGTGGTGGATGATAAAGTAAATGTAATTTGTTACTGTACTTAAGCATCTTTAAAAATAAAAATGTAAAGATGAAGGGAAAGTTGGACTTCTAGCCTCAGTAATGTACACTATAGTGTTAATTTGCTCTCCAACTGTGAACTGCTCCTCCACTCAGATGGAGCTGTGAGAGACACCATGAGTTCTGACTGGAAAAAAAATGTTCACTTGCTTTATGTTTATCTGTTCATGTTTCTCTGGATTATAACATCTAATACCTGAACCTGACGCTGCTATTGATCATCAGATGAAGAAACTAACTAAAGTTAGATTAGATCACCCAGGACTCAGGTAGAAGCCCTACATCAGCCCAGTGAATGTCCACCTGGTCCCCAGTCATAATCCAATAAATACTCCATCCTGTTTAAATCCTCCTTTTCATTGATTTGTATAGAAATCTATGAACAAATAAAAATGGAGAAGGATGATAGAAGAGAAAGAAGAGTGATAGATGATGAAGTCATGTCTCTCATGAAGCTCAACCACTAAAGATCAGGCACAGTGGCAGACAACCAATCAGATTTCACTTCCTGAAAATGCCGGAGCCAATGATGTTCGAGGATTTTGAAATCGAAACCGTTGGCCCCGCCCACTGCGTTGTGAATAACTCCTGTTTGTACCTATAGACTTCTTTCACGCGCTCCGGTCTGAAGTTAATGTTGGGCGCGTGAGTTTTTCTCCACTTTCCGCGCGTGCACATCGACGTTCCTTTCGCCGTTATAAATCTATCGCGCGCGAGCTTCAACCCCGTTTTTGTCCCGGATTTAGCGGATTTTTACCCAAAGGTGAGATACAGTGAAATGTAGCAGCTGAGCTGCTCGGGGAACAGCTAGTGGACATTCTGGAGTCATGAACCTCTGCATTTTTCTTCCAGTGTCCTGATTCTTTACACCTCTGATCATGAAATCAGAGTCCAGACGGAGATCTTTAGGAGAACCTCCACACACTCCTGCTGCTGCTGGATCAAAGGTACACTTTATTCATGCCTCACATGTAGGGGTGTAACGATACACGTATTCGTACCGTAATTTGTCGGTACTGGGCTTTCGGTTCGGTACACACGTGTAATGAATGCAGTCGTTTTTACCTGCGGAACATTATAATATATGTTATAGTGTGAGTTCCCTCGGGAACGGATTAAGTGGCGCACCGTAAGCGTGTTTAGTCTCTGCCTCGCACTTTCACCCCCTTTTTTTTGTTGCATTAAATGTATATGTACTTTTGTGTTTCTCTTTGTTAATTGATGATGTTTGTTGTAGCATCTTGGTCCTGAGGAAAAGTTGGTTACTGTGTACTGCACCGTATATGGTTGAAAATACGATAAAGCTGACTTGACTTATAAATCACACACATCTGTATTACCCAAATAGAATCTAACTAATGTAAACAATATTTTTTATATAATATTTATTGATTATAAAATATAAAATATTAATCAATATCAAGTCAAGAAGCTTTTATTGTCATTTCAACCATGTATATCTGACGCAGTACACAGTGAAATGAAACACGTTCCTCCTGAACCCTGGTGCTACATAAAACAACAATCACAGAAAGCACAGGGCTGAAGACTGTAAGTGTCCTCGCCACATAAAGTGGATTGTGTGCAAACAGTGCAAAGACAACACAAGACAGTGTAAGAGAAATACACAAAACACAAAATGGCCCAGCCAGTAAATCTGTTGTATATTGCATAGTCTGGTATATAAAAGACATAAAGTGAACAATGTGATTAACAAAAATGTAAACAAAATGTTGTGCAAAAGAGCAATAGCAGCAATCCCAAAAAAAAAAGATGTGCAAAAAGGCATGTAAACAGTTTGTAGTAATGAGGTGATGTAATATGGGTGGTGCTGAAGACATGGATGTGTGAAGTGAGTATGAGTGTGTGTTGAATCCGGGTTGTACAGATCAGTTACACAGGTGTGTGTGTGTGAGTTCATCTCTGTGTTAAGAAGCCTGATGGCTTGAGGGAAGAAAACGTTACACAGTCTGGATGTGGCGGCCCGAATGCTGTTGGCTTTGCAGACACAGCGTGTAGTGTAAATGTCCATGATAGAGAGGAGAGAGACTCCAATAATCTTTTCAGCCGTCCTCACTATCCTCTGTAGGGTCTTGCGATCTGAGACGGGGCAATTCCCAAACCAGGCAGTGATGCAGCTGCTCAGGATGCTCTCAATGGTCCCTTTGTAGGAAGTGGTCTATTTGGGGGGAGGGAGTTGGGCTTTCCTCAGCCTTCTCAGGAAGTACAGACGCTGCGGCATTTTATTTAAAACTGTTTAAAAATGTAAACTGTTTAAATGTCGAAAATAATGAACTCCTTTTATTTAAAAAATTACAAGCAATCTTAGGTTTTGCATTTTTCACCCTAAACAGACCCGTGATTTATATTCTTGCGTGGAGTGATGACGGCATCCTGGTGATCTGCATTTAGATGGAAAATCCAAGCCTATTTTACATCTGTGCATTACAATACATCAATTTACAATTTTATATGATTTGTTAATTTGTTTATATGAGAAATGCTTGAAAAGTGTGTGTTTGTGTGTATTGTTGGGCACACTCTTGTCTATTTAAATGGCCGGTCATCAGTATGCATGTAGTATGAATGCAGTCTGTATGAATAGCAAAACCTCTATAACAATAGTCTGAACTGCCAACCATCAATATGAATGCAGTCTGTATGAATACCCAAACATGTATAACTATAGTCCGAGTTGTTACCTGAGTCATTTATACTTCAACTTATCTTTTTGAGCATTATCAACTTTAAATGATACAGTAAATAAAAATACAGTAAAATCCAGAAGTTTCTTCTTTCCAAATTTTGGTCTCCTGAAATTGAAAATAAGATGATATAATGCTGCCTGGACTGGTTGTGAGTGAACTCCTCTATCTTGAAGACATAAATATTGGGGATTTTGGAAGATTTTATACAAGTATTAAATAGTTAAACGTTTTCTAAAACACCTCAAAATACCTCTCATTTAACTTGTTTTAAACCATATCAGATTACTATAGCAGACATTTCTGATAACATGCAAGACCAAATCTAAAATTATTACTGTATATTGAATCATTTTATTTTGTTTTCCAGATGCACCACTGCTCAGATTGTGGGAAGAGTTGTACTGAAATTGCTGTTCTGAAAAGACACCAACGCATCCACACACGAGAGAAACTGTATCACTGTGAACAGTGTGAGAAGAGTTTTACTCATCAAAATAGTTTAAAAACACATAAGCGTGTCCACACAGGAGAGAAGCCATATCACTGCGAACAGTGTGGGAAGAGTTTTAATCGTCATAGTAGTTTCAAAAGGCACCAGCGTGTCCACACAGGAGAAAAGCCTTATCACTGTGAACAGTGTGGAAAGAGTTTTACTTCTCACAGTAATCTCCTTAGACACCAACATGTCCACACAGGAGAGAAGCCGTATCACTGTGAACAGTGTGAGAAGAGTTTTACTCAACAAAGTGATCTCACATCACACCAGCGTATCCATACAGAAGAAAAGCCGTATTACTGTGAACAGTGTGGGAAAAGTTTTACTCAACAGAGTAGTCTTAAATTACACCAACGTATCCACACAGGAGAAAAACTGCATCACTGTGAACAGTGTGAGAAGAGTTTCAATCGTCAGAGTAGTTTCAAAAGGCACCAGCTTATCCACACAGGAGAAAAGTCGTATTACTGTGAACAGTGTGAGAAGAGTTTTACTCATCAGAGTAGTTTCAAAAGGCACCAGCATTTTCATACCGGAGAGAAGCTGTATCACTGTGAACAGTGTGGAAAGAGTTTTAATTGTAAGAGCAATCTCAAAGTACACCAGCGTATCCACACAGGAGAGATGCGGTATCACTGTAAACAGTGTGGGAAGAGTTTTAAATATCAGAGTCATCTCAAAGTACACCAGCGTATCCACACAGGAGAGAAGCCGCATTACTGTGAACAGTGTGGGAAGAGTTTTAAATATCAGAGTCATCTCAAAATACACCAGCGTATCCACACAGGAGAGAAGCCGTATCACTGTGAACAGTGTGGGAAGAGTTTTAATCATCACAGTACTCTCAAAGCGCACCAGGGTATTCACACAGGAGAGAAACCATATGATTGTGTACATTGTGGGAGAAGTTTTCGGCTAAAGAAGCTTCTTCAAGAACACCAGCGTATCCACACACGAGAGAAGCCGTATCCCTGTGAACAGTGTGGGAAGAGTTTTAGTGCTCAGAGCGCCCTCCTCAGCCACCAGCAGAGTCATACAGGACAGAAGCTGTACATCTGTGGACAGTGTGGACGGAGCTATGTTTATCAAAGCTCATTAAGGAAACACAAGTGTTCTAATATACAACCATAAACTCCTGATGTCAAAAACAAATAATCTCCTTAAATCTGAAGGGATGTAAAGGGAAATTGTACTGTAAATATTGGGGAACTTTAAATTGTAATGTAAATGATTAGCTCTAACAAACACCTTTCCCAGCCATTAGAACATTGTTGGTCCATTCTCAGCTACACTACTGCTACACTTTATGGCAACATGTATGGGGCTACCTGAGCATCTCACCCATATGTGCTTTCTGAATATTATCTGTTTGAACGACTTCCAGTCCATGGTCCCTTGTGCCCAGTGTTCCTGATCTAGCTTTTTTATTTTCTGTAACCCTGAGCAGGATCACACAGTTACACAGTAAGATTAGGGAATGGATTTTTGTTGTTTCTGTATGAATCTTTAAAACGTAAAATAAAATGTAAGTCTTAGAGATTTTATGGTGTTTTTAAATCAGTATACCCACAGTTCAGCGATTGAAGTGTGACAATTAATAGACTCAATTTAATCTAAGATAAAAATTATGATTCAAATGTTACAGTGGTGGACGATAAAGTAAATGTAATTACTTAAGCAGCTTTTTTGCGTATCTGTAATGGTGGGAGGATTTACTTCATAACAACTAGACATTAAATGATATGGTTGTGTAAAAATGTGTGTATGATGTTTGAATTAAAGCATTATCATGTGACCTGTGGTATAACAACAATCAATCTAATGATCTCAATGACTTTTTTTGATAATACATTTTTTTGACATGAAAACGTAAACTTTGAGCTGTATTCTTATTCTAATTTATTAATTTTAAGTTTTTCTACATCTCAGATTATTGTTATCAGTAGATTAAATCTGCAGGCTGAGCTGCTAGTTAGCTGCTAGTTCTCTCTTTAAAGCGTTCAGTGTTATTGAAGTAGAGAAATGTAATTGTGGGTAAAGATGAAGGGAAGGGCTGAAGGAGGAGAAGGAGAGGAGGAAGATGTCTACAGAGACAGCAGGGAAAGGAGAAGTGGAGGAGAGTGGAGGTTTGGGTTGGTATTTTAAATATTGGTACTATGACTGGTAAAGGGAGAAAGGGAGCTGATATGATGGAGAGGAGAAAGGTAGATATGTTGTGTGTTCAGGAGAAGAAGTGGAAAGGGAGTAAGACCAGGAACATTGGAGGTGTTTTAAACTGTTCTAACATGGTGTGGATGGAAAGAGAAATGGTGTAGGGAGGATTCTGAAGGAAGAGTACAGTAAGAGTGTAGTGAAGGTGAAGAGAGTTTCTGATAGTGATGAACGTGAAGCTGGAAGTTGAAGTCTTGATGATAAATGTCATCAATGTTATGCTTTACAACTGGGTTGTGAGAAGGAGGAGCAGGAAAACTTCTGGAGTGAGATGAAGTGGTAGAAGATGTAGCTAGGAATGAAAGCCTTCAAGGATCGGAAGCGCTTTCCTAAATGCAACACAGAAAAGAGGACTTCTTTATTGGGATGGCTGAGGTCCTCCAATATCTTTCTGGCCCTGGTCCAGCACTGCTTGCTGTATATGTGCTGCAGGTCAGGGAGTTGAGAACGCTCAGCTGACTGATCCACCCTCTGGTGCCTGCATGGTGCATTTCTCGAGCCAAGAAGTGATACTAGCCATCAGGACACTTTCAACGGTGCAGTTGAAGAAAGACCTCAGCACCAGAGAGGTGATTTAAAGTCTCTTAAGCGTCTCAGGTGGCATATGCCTGGCCTTCATCAGGGTGACGATATAACAGGACCAACACAGGTCCTAAATGATGTGAACATCTAAGTATTTTTACCTGTTTAAATCGCCATTTACATTTGTGTGAATCTCCGTTTATTTTTAAACCGAAAACTATGAACAAATAAAAATGGAGAATGATGATAGAAGAGAATGAAGAGTGATAGATGATGAAGTCATGTCTCTCATGAAGCTCAACCACTAAAGATCAGGCACAGTGGCAGACAACCAATCAAATTTCACTTCCTGAAAATGTCTGAGACAATGATGTTCGAGGATTTTGAAATCGAAACCGCTGGCCCCGCCCATTGCTTTGTGATCCGTGTTTGTTCTTATAGACTTCTTTCACGCGCTCCGGTCTGAAGTTAATGTTGGGCGCGTGAGTTTTTCTCCACTTTCCGCGCGTGCATATCGACGTTCCTTTCGCTGTTCCTTTTCGCTCGGGGAACAGATAGTGGACATTCTGGAGTCATGAACATCTGCATTTTTCTTCCAGTGTCCTGATTCTTTACACCTCTGATCATGAAATCAGAGTCCAGACGGAGATCTTTAGAAGAACCTCCACACACTCCTCCTCCTGCTGCTGCTGGATCAAAGGTACACTTTATTCATGCCTCACATGTAGGGGTGTAACGATACACGTATTCGTACCGTAATTTGTCGGTACTGGGCTTTCGGTTCGGTACACACGTGTAATGAATGCAGTCGTTTTACCTGCGGAACATTATAATATATGTTATAGTGTGAGTTCCCTCGGGAACGGATTAAGTGGCGCACCGTAAGCGTGTTTAGTCTCTGCCTCGCACTTTCAACCCATTTATTAGTATGCAGAAACAAATAGAACAGTTAAGTAGATCACAGATCTTTAGAAAAGTTATACATTTGTATTAGTGTCTCCTGTGGTCTCTGTTTTTACCCCCTCCTCTTTTTAGCACTAAATGTTGCACATGTGCACTGTGTTGTTGGTTAAGAGTTGTATCTACTTTTGTGTTTCTTTTTGATAATTGATGTTTGTTGTAGCATCTTGGTCCTGAGGAAAAGTTGGTTACTGTGTACTGCACTGTATATGGTTAAAATGACGATAAACTGACTTGACTTGTAAATCACACACATCTGTGGAATCTAACTAATGTAAACAATTAATGTTTTTTATTATTTATTCTTATAAAATATTATTTGATTTATTATTGAACCAAGCAGGCATTTTATTTAAAACGTTTAAAAATGTAACCTGTTCAAATGTGGGGTCAAGTCAAGTTTATTTCTATTGCGCTTTTCACAACAGACATTGTCTCAAGGCAGCTTTACAGAAATCAACAGTTGAGGTGAATGGTGTGTGCTTATTCCTGGTGAGCAGCTGTGGCGACTGTGGCAAGGAAAAACTCCCTTAGATGTTATGAGGAAGAAACCTTGAGAGGAACCAGACTAAAAAAGGTGACATCAAGAGTTTGATCATAAATCTTTCAACAATACAGAACACTGGAGAGTGAGAACTAACATGAGCAGTGGAGTATAAGATTATAAGTAATGTTCTTTCTTCAGTCGTTGGTATAAAAGTAGGAGCTACTGAGCTCAACATTTGTGATCATCACAGATCCAGCATCAGCTTCTCCATGCCAGAGCCTTTAAACACTCCAGGAGGTCACATGTAGTGGAATCCAATTGGCACTGATACGTCTCTAGATGGTTCGGGATGGTTGCGAGTTCATCATCTACTTTTTTAAAGTCCATAATCTTCACGAGGTGGGACGTGACTGGAGCTGGCCAAACCTCAGGAAGCCTCGGGATGGGGAGAGAATAAGAAGCAGTGGAGAGGAATTAGCGTAGCTGCTGTTCATGATATTAACAGCACAAGTTGATAATGTGCATGTGATTTAGATGTTCTGGAGCACAAGGTTATGATGTGATGTGTGTTATGTGTAGGCTTTGCTAAAAATGTTGCTAAAAAATATGTCTTTAATCTGCACTTAAACTGGGAGAGTGTGTCTGAGCCCCGAACACTGTCAGGAAGATTATTCCAGAGTTTAGGAGCTAAATGTGAGAATGATCTACCGCCTTTAGTGGACTTTGCTATTCTAGGAACTACTCGAAGCCCGAAGTTTTGAGATCTCATAGAGCGTGATGGATTGTAGCGTGTTAAAAGACTGGAGAGATACATGGGAGCCAAACCATTTAGTGCTTTATACTTAAGAAGCAGTAGTTTGTAGTCTATTCGAAACTTAACAGGAAGCCAGTGTAGGGACGATAAGATTGGGGTTATATGATCATATTTTCTTGACCTTGTAAGAACTCTTGCTGCCGCATTCTGAACTAACTGAAGCTTGTCTATTAATGATGCAGGACATCCACCTAGTAATGCATTACAATAGTCCAGTCTGGAGGTCATTAACGCATGGACGAGCTTCTCTGCATCAGATATAGATATATTTCTTAGCTCTTAGCTTAGAAATACAGTGGAACCCGGTTATGTCGATGTCCTAGGGGGTTGCCAAAAAGCATCGAGGTAACCGATGATCGAGATAAACGAAAATCAAAATGGCGGCAATATATTAACGTGCTTGAAATTTCTTTATGTACGTGATGTGCGTTAATAAATGAGAATGTGCATGCACGTGTTTTTGAAGGGTTTTTTACACAACAGCGTTGCTGTGATTTGTTTGATGAAGGCATGCTATAAAAATACATACAGTACATGTTTATCTGTCAGGAATCCACCTGTCACGCCCCCTTCGGCTCCTTTCAGCGTAGCAGGTGCTTTCTCTGCCGCTTTCTCTGAAGCTCCGCTTCAATCGCGCACATATGGTGCTCGTTTATCATCATCACCAGCTCCTATTTAAACTTCCACACTCTCACTGTCCGTTATTGTTGGTATATGTTGGTTCACGGCGGTCGTTGTTATCGCGCATGCGTATCCCTGTACGTGCCTTCCCACCGGCACTCTCTCAACGGCTGCTCTTTTCTTCCCAAAGCCGCGCGCACCTACTAACACTACGAACACTAGCACTAACTAACAGCAGAGATTCACCAGTATACAATTGTTAGGCGTGGTGCGGAGGCGGAAGCCGGAGTAACGGCAAACAGAAACTTTTTGACAAAGGCAGAGCCAACACAAAATACCCGCGTAGATCGGGATAATCCGGCAAAACGGCAGTCCAATAATACCATCCACGGTGCGTTATAGAAGAAGCGCGGCGCGGAGGAAGCAACGGGGAAGCGTCGGAAGTCCGAGGTGCGCTGGGGAAGGAAAACGCAGCTGTGGAGTGAGCGAGGAGTCCGGGAGGAGACGGTATGTAGCGGGTGCAGCATACACACGACCACGCATGAACACATACAAAAACGGACAGCGAGTGTGGGTGAGTGAGCGGTTTATATGGGAGCTGGGAGTGAGTGAGTAACGCGCTTCAGCTGGGCATGATTTGCGCTGCGAGCTTGGGAGCACGCGGAGGCAATGACAGCCTCTGAAGGAGGCATGGCAGGTGGATTCCTGACAACAATACCACCTGTAGCAGCTGTAAGACTTGTTTATTCCGCCACTTCCGCAAGTTTTTCTGCTGCTGCTGCAGGATAACCGACGTTAAATGGCAAATTTTTTCCCCCCTTGTGCTCGAGATATTAGGGTTCGGCGACATGAAAAAAGTCGACATAACCGATAAAAAATGCTTAGAAAAAGTGAGAATTTGGCGGTTCCACTTCAAAAACGTCGACTTAATAGGGTTGTCGAGGTAACCGAGGTCGAGATAAGCAGATTCTACTGTATTTCTAAGGTGAAAGTAGGCAGTTATGATAAAATGTGATTTCATTTAAAAAAATGACAAGCAATCTTGATTATAACAGGAGACAACATATGTACCTGTACACTGGTGTGTAGAATGTGTTGGAGAATGAAGCACTGCTGGTGATCCAGAAACAGGTGAATTAACGTTAGCACTAGCAGAGTTGTTCAAATTTTCACTTTTTAATATTGCTGGCTTCTGAGCATCTAAATTCTCTTCCTCCTGTGGTCACCCAAGGCATCGTTTTTGACTATCTTACTTTATTTTTACATCACTAGCTAAATAGGTGTCTCCCTAGGTGAAGGGGTCCCAGGGCATCAGCCTCTCGGTGGACACTGTTGTAGATGGTATGGTGGTATTGTTTGTTTCATTTTAGATTGAATCGATTTTAGAAACTGTCAGACTCTTGTAACTGGCATTCCACAACTGCAAATGTGGCTTGGATTCGTGCACAGCAGAAAGCAATGTCCATTACTTTATTCTGCAGCACATGAAAAAGTGGAGTTCCAGTTTCTGCACTAACAGCTTTTTCCAGCTAGTGTTAACTGGGTTTTATTTTGCAATAAAGAAAATTAAAGATAAAAAACGCACAGTCAAAAAGGTTGTTTTATTGGAGATCGCACAAAGCAGTGATGAGGAAAATCTTCTTGCGTGTGATGACGGCGACCTGGTGATCTGCATTTTTACAGCTGTGCGTTACAATACATCTCGCTTACAGTTTTATATGATTGTTTATATGAGAAATGCTTGAAAAGTGTGTGTTTGTGTGTATTGTTGGGCACACTCTTGTCTATTTAAATGGCCGGTCATCAGTATGCATGCAGTATGAATGCAGTCTGTATGAATACCCAAACAATATAACAGTAGTCTGAACTGCCAACCATCAATATGAATGCAGTCTATATGAATACCCAAACAATATAACAATAGTCTAAGTTGTTACCTGAGTCATTTATACTTCAACTTATCTTTTTGAGCATTATCAACTTTAAATGATACAGTAAATAATAATACAGTAAACCCAGAGTATCTTCTTTCCAAATGTATCTAAATTGTGTATGTAGAACACTTTGGTCAGGAACTGTTCACATTTACTTTTAGGTAGGTGATTTTCAGCTGAGAGTCTGAAAGTGGAGGTACATGCTTACAAGTTAATTGAAAATGCCATCATAGGCCATTAGGAGGAAGTAGGTTGCTGCTTTTGACAGCCACAGATAATTACTTGCAGTCGTCATCAATGTATTGTTGTCCCAACCACAGGGATTTTCACACATCATTTGGAAGACAGCATGCAGATCAGCTCAGTAGGTACTGATTGTTTGCACCAGTCCAGATTTTGAGCTTTGTCTAATGAGAGCTACTATTAGCAAATGTTCTGAAGCAGACATGTATTTTGCTAAATCCAAAAGCACCCGAACATTGCTTGAACATAGTTTCAGGTCGCTTTGTGATCATGGACTGAATCCTGTTAATCTCTGATTTTATCACAGAAGCACAACAGGTTCCACAGTCTTTTTCTCTGTCTTCTGGAATTGAAAATGAGATGATATAATGCTGCTTGGTCTGGTACTGGGAAAACTCCTCCACCTTGAAGACATAAAGTTTTCTAAAACCCCTCAAAATACCTCTCATTTAACTTGTTTCAAGCCATATCAGATTACTATAGCAGACATTTCTGATAACATGCAAGACCAAATCTAAAATTATTACAGTATATTAAATCTTTTTATTTTGTTTTCCAGATGCACCACTGCTCAGATTGTGGGAAGAGTTTTACTAAAATTGCTGTTTTGAAAAGACACCAACGTATCCACACAGGAGAGAAGCCTTATCACTGTGATCAGTGTGGGAAGAGTTTTAATTGTCAGTGTGATCTCAAAAGACACCAGCGTATCCACACAGGAGAGAAGCCGTATCACTGCAAAAAGTGTGGGAAGAGTTTTACTCATCAGAGTAATTTTAGATTACACCAGCGTGTCCACACAGGAGAGAAGCCGTATCACTGCGAACAGTGTGGGAAGAGTTTCAATCGTCAGAGTAGTTTTAAAAGGCACCAGCATATCCACACAGGAGAGAAGCCTTATCACTGTGAACAGTGTGGGAAGAGTTTTAATTGTCAGAGTCATCTCAAAATACACCAGCGTATCCACACAGGAGAAAAGCCATATTACTGTGAACAGTGTGGGAAGAGTTTTACTCATCAGAGTCATCTCAAAATACACCAGCGTATCCACACAGGAGAAAAGCCGTATTACTGTGAACAGTGTGGGAAGAGTTTTAATCATCACAATACTCTCAAAGTGCACCAGGGTATTCACACAGGAGAGAAACCATATGAGTGTGTACAATGTGGGAGAAGTTTTCGGCTAAAGAAGCTTCTTCAAGAACACCAGCGTGTCCACACAGGAGAGAAGCCGTATCCCTGTGAACAGTGTGGGAAGAGTTTTAGTGCTCAGAGTGCCCTCCTCAGACACCAGCAGAGTCATACAGGACAGAAGCTGTACATCTGTGGACAGTGTGGACGGAGCTATGTTTATCAAAGCTCATTAAGGAACCACAAGTGTTCTAATATACAACCATAAACTCCTGAAATTAATTTGTAAAACAAATCCTCTTAAATTTCTTATTTGAAGGGATGTAAAGGGGAAATTGTACTGTAAATATTGGGGAACTTTAAATTTTAATGTTAATTATCTCTAACAAACTGGACACCTTTCCAAGCCATAAGAACATTGTTGGTCCATCTACAGTTACACTACAACTACACTTTATGGCAACATGTATGGGGCTACCTGAGCATCTCACCCATATGTGCTTTCTGAACATTATCTAATGGATCGGCTTCCAGTTCATGGTCCCCTGAGCCCAGTGTTACTGATTTACTGCAAACTTGAGCTTGATCACACGGTTACACAGCAAGATCAGGGAATCGATTTTTGTTGTATATGTCTGAACCTATAAGAATTAAAGTGCAGACAAATCTCACCCTAAGTCTTTTTTAAATCTCAAATGTTAAATGTACCGACGTTCATTATTTGTGTTTCTCTAAATTCGAATAAGTTTATTAGTCAACTGTAAGGTTTGGTTGAGGAGTGGTAATTGTATGGGGCTGTACTTTAGGGTAAGACTCAGCCTCTGACTTAAAGTGTAGGGAAATGTTAATTACTTTAGCGTACCAAAACACTTTGTACAATGCTATGCTTCTAATATTGTGAATAGTCCTTTATTAATCCAGCATGACTGTGCCACAGTGCACAAACAAAGGTTCATAAAGACATGGTTGGATGAGTTTGGTGTGGAAGAACTGAACTGGCCTGTACAGAGCTCTAATCTCGACTTCACTGAACACCTTTGAGATTAAGGTGAATGTTAAAAGTTGATTATTCTAAATGGACTGTATGAGTCTCGTGTCATTAAAATGTCTTCAGAACATTTTTTGTTATTATTTCATGAACAGTTCACTTATTTGTCTCTTGTTATTGTTTGTTAACCTATACTTTATTTTTCTAAGGAAGAAAATAGAAATGCTGGTGATAGAAACAATGTTTTGATTCTATATCATAATGATTATGATGTATCAACAGATCATCATTGTTATTTACTAAATTAAATGTCAGAAATAGTTTTTTGTAAAGAGAGTATTCTTCAAGTACACCAGTGTATCCCCACAGGAGTGAAGTCGTATCACTGCAAACAGTGTGGAAAGAGTTTTATCCAACCATCTCATCTTCAAATACACCAGCGTAGCCACACAGGAGAGAAACCGTATCACTGTGGACAATGTGGGAAGAGTTTCACTTTTCAGAGTAAACTGCAACGACACCAGCGTATCCACACAGGATTAAAGCCCTTTCACTGTTGACAATGTGGAAAGAATTTTAGTCAAGAGGCACATCTTCAGGTGCCTTGTTAACTCAAAAATCATTACTTTTTTGTTGCCACAGAAATAATTTTAAAATTAGTCGAGTGCTAAAAAAAAAAAAGATTTCTGAGGTAACAAATGACACTGCAGTGTAATTTTTGTTTTGTTTTCCTTTTGTGTACTTTTATTTTTCTCAGAAATCTGTCCAAGGATGATCATAATTATTTCAGAGGCAAAAAAACTGAATTTTTAGGGTAACAAAAACTTGCAATGCAGTCTACACTTGTTACCTCAGAAGTATAATTTTTTTGTTATCTCAGAAATCAGTCCAGTGCTGATCAAAATTATTTCTGAGGCAACAAAAAAAAATAATTCTGCAGTTGCAAATAAACTAATGACTTCTAAAATAACAAAAAGTGCATTGTTTTGTTACCTTAAAGTTGTATTTTATTTGTTACAATTAAAAGTATTTCTGAGGCAAAAAAAAAAAAGGTTTCTGAGGTAACTAGAAAAAATATTTTTTTTGATACCCCAGAAATCAGTCAAGTGCTAATCAAAATGATTTTTAAGGCAAATAAACAACAACAAAGTAATGATTGGTGAGGTTAGAAAAATGGACACTGGAGTGTACTTTTTTGTCATCTCAGTAGTGTTCTTCTATTTGTTACCTCGGAAATCTGCCCGGTGGTGATCAAAATTATTTCTGAGGGAACACGAAAAAAAGTAATGATTACAGTGCATTACACTGCACTTTTACAATAAAAAGTAATGATTTCTGAAGTAAAAAAAAAAAACTGCAACATACACTGCTTATCAAAATTATTTCTGAAGCAACGAAAAAGGTTTCTGAGGTAACAATAAATAAATATACATTGCAGTGTAAAAATTTCCTTGTATTTGTTAAGAGTAATTAGTTCAGTGCTGATCAAAATGATTTCTTGAGTTACAAATAAAGTAAAATGCACTGTATATTATTTGTTACCTCAAAAGTGTTTTTTTTTTTTTTATACCCTGAAATCAGTCCTTTGCTAATCAAAATGTTTCTGAGGGAACAAAACAAAAAAAAAAAGAAAAAAGTGATAAGGTGGCAAAAAATACACAATGATTTCTTTGGCAACAAAAAAGTTGTTGCTTTAAAAGTCATTTTGATCAGCTGCTTCTTCTTTCGGCTGCTCCCATTAGGGGTCGCCACAGCGGATCATCCGTCTCCATACCACCCTGTCCTCTACATCTGCCTCTTTCACACCAACTACCTGCATGTCTTCCCTCACCACATCCATGAACCTCCTCCTTGGCCTTCCTCTTTTCCTCCTACCTGGTGGCTCCATCCTCAACATTCTTCTACCAATATAATTCATGTCCCTCCTTTGCACATGTCCAAACCATCTCAAACTCGCCTCCCTCACCTTGTCACCAAAACATCCTACATGCGCTGTCCCTCTAATAAACTCATTTCTAATCTTGTCCATCCTCGTCACTCCCAACGAAAACCTTAACATCTTCAGTTTTGCCACCTCCAGCTCCATCTCCTGTCTTTTACTCAATGCCACTGTCTCTAATCCATACACCATCGCAGGTCTCACCACAGTCCTATATACTTTCCCTTTCATTCTTGCAGATACCCTACTATCACAAATCACTCCTGTCACTCTTCTCCACCCACTCCACCCTGCCTGCACTCTTTTCTTTACTTCTAACACACTCTCCATTACTTTGCACTGTTGACCCCAGGTACCTGAACTCCTCCACCTTTTCCAGCTCTTCTCCCTGCAACCGCATCACTCCACTGCCCTCCCTCTCATTCACACACATGTACTCTGTCTTACTCCTACTGACTTTCATTCCCTTCTCTCCAACGCATATCTCCACCTCTCCAGGCTCTTCTTAACCTACTCCCTACTCTCACCACAAATGACAATATCATCCGCAAACATCATAGTCCAGGGAGACTCCTGTCTGACCTCGTCCGTCAACCTGTCCATCACCACTGCAAACAGGAAAGGGCTCAGGGCCAAACCTTGATGCAGTCCAACCTTCACCCTGAACCAGTCTGTCGTACCTACTGCACACTTCACTGCCATCACACTGTCCTCATACATGTCCTGCACCACCCTCACATACTTCTCTGACACACCTGACTTCCTCATCGATACCACAACTCCTCTCTTGGCACTCTGTCGACGCTTTCTAAATCCACAAATACACAATGCAATTCCTTCTGTCCTTCTCTATACTTCTCCATCAACATCCTCAAAGCAAATAAGGCATCTGTGGTGCTCTTCCTCGGCATGAAACCATACTGTTGCTCACAGATTGTCACCTCTTCTCTCAGCCTGGCTTCCACTACTCTTTCCCATAACTTCATGGTGTGACTGATCAACTTAATTCCCCTGTAGTTACTGCAAGACTGCACATCTCCTTTATGCTTAAAGATCGATACCAGCACAATTCTTCTCCATTCCTCAGGCATCTTCTCACCTTCCAAAATCCTGTTAAACAACCTGGTCAAAAACTCCACTGCCATCTCTCCTAAACATCTCCACGCTTCTACCGGTATGTCATCTGGTCCACCCGACTTTCCACTCTTCATCCTCTTAATCGCTGCTCTTACTTCCTCCTTACTAATCCTATCTACATCCTGCTTCACCAACTCCACATTGTCCAACCTTCTCTTTCTCTGATTTTCCTCATTCATCAGCACCGGACTTATTTCTGAGGTAACAAAAATGCTGATCAAAATTATTTCTAAGGTAACAAAAAATTACACTGCTGTGTATAATTGTTCCCTCAGAAACCAGTCCAGTGCTGTTAAAAATTATTTATCATGCAACATAAAAAACATTCCTAAATTACATTTTGATCAGCACTTTGATCAGAACTTCTGAGGAACACAAACACACTGCAGTGTACTTTTTGGTTACCTCAGAATTTTCCTGAATAGAATTATTTCTGAAGCAACAAAAAAAAATCTCTGAGGTAAAAAGAAAGTACAGTGCAGTGTACCTTTTATTTTGTTACCTTTCTAAGTGTACTTTTTTTTCCCACAGAGGTCTGTTGTTTAGTTACCTAAAACTGTTATTTTATTTAATACAATAAAAAGTAATGATTTCTATTATTGCAGTGTACTTTTTGTTACCTTTAGAGATCAATAAAGTGCTGATCAATATGATTTCTGAGGTAACAAAGTACACTGCAGTGTATACTTTTCTCCTCAAAAGTTTTGTTTTGTTACCCTTCTAAGTACTTTTTGTTACCACAGAGGTCTGTTGTTAAGTAACCTAAAACTGTTATTTTATTTGATACAATAAAAAGTAATGATTTATGTATATATAATAATCTTCAGTGTATACTGCTGATCAAAATTATTTCTGAGACAACAACAACAAAAAAGATTTGTAACGTAACAAAAAATATATTGCAGTGTACTTTTTGTTACCTTTAGAGATCAATACAGTGCTGATCAATATGATTTCTGAAGTAACATAAAGTACACTGCAGTGTATACTTGTTTCCTGAGATGTGTATTTATTTTTATTTATGTTTTGTTACCTCAGAAACCAGTCCAGTGCTGCTAAAAATTATTTCTCAGGCAGCATAAAAAAAAAAGATTTCTTTAATCACATTTTGATCAGCACTGGACTGATTTCTGAGGTAATTAAAAAAGGTTAGGTAGCTTTTTGTTACCTCAGAATTTTGCTGAATATAATAATTTCTAAAGTAAGAAAAAGTATGATGTTTTGTTACCCTAAATGGTTTTTTTATTTGTTACAATAAAAAGTAATGATTTCTGAAGTAAAATAAAACTGTAACGTACACTGCTGATCAAAATTATTTCTGAGGTAATTAAGAAGGTTTCTGAGGTAACAATAAATAAATAAATAAACATTGCAGTGTAACTTAAAAAATGGCATTGTATTTGTTAACACAGAAATCAGTCCAGTGCTGATTAAAATTATTTCTCAGGCAACATCAGAAATATTCCTTACGTTACAAATAAAGTACAATGAACTATAGTTTTTGTTACCTCATGAAGTGTACTTTTTTTTTTTTTTTATACCCTGGAAATCAGTTCTTTGCTAATCAAAATATTTTTTAGGGAACAATACAAAAAGTGATTTATGAGGCAACAAAAACAGCCTAGGCAACAAAAACAGCAGTGTACACTGCTGATCAAAATGACTTCTGAGGCAACAACAACAAAAAAATTGTTCTTGCCTCAGAAGTCATTTTAATCAGCACAAAAATGTTACCTCAGAAATCAGTCCGGTGCTGATCAAAATTATTTCTGATGTAACAAAAAGTTACACTGCCATGTATACTTGTTCCCTCAGAAACCAGTCCAGTGCTGTTAAAAATGATTTCTTATGCAACATTCTTAAATCTTAATTCTTAAATTACATTTTGATCAGCACTGGACTGATTCTGAGGTAATTTTAAAAAGTTAACTTCTGAGGAACACAAAAACACACTGCAGTGTACTTTTTCGTTACCTCAGAATTTTGCTGAATATAAATTTTTCTGAAGCAACAAAAAAATCTCTGAGGTACTCAGACCACTCCAGTGCTGTTAAAAATTATTTCTCAGGCAGCATAAAAAAAGATTTCTTAAATTAAATTTTGATCAGCACTGGACTGATTTATGAGGTAATTTAAAAAAAAGTTAACTTATGAGGAACACAAAAAAGTACACTGTAGTGTACTGTAGTGTACTGTTTTGGTTACCTCAGAAGTGTCCTTTTTTTGTTACCTCAGTATTTGCTGAATTTAATTATTTCTGAAGCAACAAAAAATCTTTGAGGTAAAAAGAAAGTACAGTGCATTGTACATTTTGTTATGTTACTCTTATAAGTGTACTTTTTGTTACCACAGAGGTCTGTTGTTTAGTTACCTAAAACTGTTATTTTATTTCATAAAAGGTAATGATTTCTGAGGTAATAAAAAATAATAATCTTCAGTGTACACTGCTGATCAAAATGATTTCTGAGGCAACAACAACAAAAAAGATTTGTAAGGTAACATATTACATTTAGAGATCAATACAGTGCTGATGAAAATTATTTCTGAAGTAACATAAACTACACTGCAGTGTATACTTTTTTCCTCAAAAGTGTATTTTTTTTTTTTTTTTTTTGTTATCTCAGAAACCAGTCCAGTGCTGTTAAAAATTATTTCTCAGGCAGCATAAAAAATATTTCTTAAATTACGTTTTGATCAGCACTGGACTGATTTCTGAGGTAATTAAAAAAGTTAAGATAAGATAAGATAAGATAAGATAAGATAAGATAAACTTTAATGATCCCGAAGGAAATTTTTAAGTGGCCAGCTGCCCACACATAAAAACACAATCATTCCTAAAAAAATAAAATAAAACACAATAAATAGATAAAAAATAAAATGATAAAAAGGTACAAGCAAATATAAACATAAACAATCACCCAAAATCAAAATCAAGCCAAGTTTCCCAGAATTCCAGCCTAATCAAAAAGATAAAGTAAAAGCTCTCAACACAGAGTGTTGTGCAGTCTGATGGCTCGTGGGACAAAAGACTTCCTAAGTCTGTCTGTGGTGCAGCGTTGGGATAAAAGTCTGCTGCTGAAGCTGCTCTTCCTCTTACTGATGGCCTCATGCATAGGGTGTGTCACATTGTCCATGATTGCCTGAAGTCTCAACAATGTCCGTTGTTCGGCCACCTCCTCCACTGAGGCCAGCTTCAGTCCCACAACAGAGCTAGCCCTCCTGATGATCTTATTTAGTCGGGTCAGGTTTTTCTTGCTTGTGCCGCACCAGCACACCACAGCGTACAGCAGAGCACTTTCAATGACTGATTGATAAAACATACTAAGAAGCTTGGTGGAAATATTAAAAGATGCCAGCCTTCGCAGGAAGTACATCCTGGTTTGACATTTTTTACTGAGCAGGGTGGTGTTCTCGTTCCAGTCCAGTTTAACTTCTGACAAACACAAAAAAAGTACACTGCAGTGTCCTTTTTGGTTACCTCAGAATTTTGCTGAATAGAATTATTTCTGAAGTAACAAAAAGTACACTGCGGTGTATACTCGTCCCATCAAAAGTGTACATTTTTGTCAGAAATCAGTTCAGTGCTGATCAAAAATATTTCTGAAACAATTCTGAGGTAACAAAAATGTATACTACAGTGTATCTTTTGTTTTGATTCCCTTATAAGTGTATTCATTTGTTACCCCAGAAATTTGTCCAACCTTCTTCTTTCGGCTTCTCCCAATAGGGGTCACCACAGCGGATCATTCGTCTCCATACCCGACTGTCCTCTACATCGGCCTCTTTCAAACAAACTACCTGCATGTCTTCCCTCACCACCTCCATAAACCTCCTCCTAGGCCTTCCTCTTTTCCTCCATCCTGGTGGCTCCATCCTTAGTATTCTCCTACTGATATACCCCATGTCCCTCCTCTGTACATGTCTAAACCATCTCAATTTCGCCTCCCTCACTTTTACTCCAAAACGTCCTACATGCGCTGTCCCTCTAATAAACTCATTTCTAATCGTGTTCATCCTCGTCACTCCCAACGAAAGCCTCAACATCTTCAGCTCTGCTACTTCCAGCTCCACCTCTTTTACTCAATGCCACTGTCTCTGATCCATACAACATCTCAGGTCTCACCACAGTCCTATAAACTTTCCCTTTCACTCTCACAGATACTCTTCTATCACAAATCACTCCTGCTATCACTCTTCTCCACCCACTCCACCCTGCCTGCACTCTTTTCTTCACTTCTCTAACACACTCTCCATTACTCTACACTGTTGACCCCAGGTACCTGAACTCCTCCACCTTCTCCACCTCTTCTCCCTGCAACCACACCCCTCCACTGCCCTCCCTCTCATTCACACACATGTACTCTGTCTTACTCCTACTGAGTTTTATTCCCCTTCTCTCCAGCGTGTACCTCCACCTCTCCCCATTAAATCCCCATTTACATTTGTGAATCGAATTAATTTGTGTGAATCTCCGTTTATTTGTAAAGCGAAATTTATGAACAAATAAAAATGGAGAATGATGATAGAAGAGAATGAAGAGTGATAGATGATGAAGTCATGTCTCTCATGAAACTCAACCACTAAAGATCAGGCACAGTGGCAGACAACCAATCAGATTTCACTTCCTGAAAATGTCTGAGCCAATGATGTTTGCGGATTTAGAACTCGAGCCCCGCCCACTGCTTTGTGATCCGTGTTTGTACCTATAGAGTTCTTTCACGCGCTCTGGTCTGAAGTTAATGTTGGGCGCGTGAGTTTTTCTCCACTTTCCGCGCGTGCACATCGACGTTTCTTTCGCCGTTATAAATCTATCGCGCGCGAGCTTCAACCCCGTTTTTGTCCCGGATTTAGCGGATTTTTACCCAAAGGTGAGATACAGTGAAATGTAGCAGCTGAGCTGCTCGGGGAACAGCTAGTGGACATTCTGGAGTCATGAACCTCTGCATTTTTCTTCCAGTGTCCTGATTCTTTACACCTCTGATCATGAAATCAGAGTCCAGACGGAGATCTTTAGGAGAACCTCCACACACTCCTTCTCCTGCTGCTGCTGCTGGATCAAAGGTACACTTTATTCATGCCTCACATGTAGGGGTGTAACGATACACGTATTCGGTTCGGTACACGTGTAATGAATGCAGTCGTTTTTACCTGCGGAACATTATAATATATGTTATGTGAGTTCCCTCGGGAACGGATTAAGTGATCTGCATTTTTACAGCTGTACGTTACAATACATCTCGCTTTACAGTTTTATATGATTGTTTATATGAGAAATGCTTGAAAAGTGTGTGTTTGTGTGTATTGTTGGGCACACTCTTGTCTATTTAAATGGCCGGTCATCAGTATGCATGTAGTATGAATGCAGTCTGTATGAATACCCAAACAATATAACAATAGTCTTGCAAAAAAACTTGCACTCGTCATCAATGTATTGTTGTCCCAACCACAGGGATTTTCACACATCATTTGGAAGACAGCATGCAAATCAGCTCAGTAGGTACTGATTGTTTGCACCAGTCCAGATTTTGAGCTTTGTCTAATGAGAGCTACTATTAGCAAATGTTCTGAAGCAGACATGTATTTTGCTAAATCCAAAAGCACCCAAACATTCCTTGACCATAGTTTTCAGGTCGCTTTTTTTCTGGTACTTGGAAAACTCCTCCACATTGAAGACAAAGTTTTCTAAAACCCCTCAAAATACCTCTCATTTAACTTGTTTCAAACCATATCAGATTACTATAGCAGACATTTCTAATAACATGCAAGACAAAATCTAAAATTATTACAGTATATTAAATCTTTTTTTTTTGTTTTCCAGATGCACCACTGCTCAGATTGTGGAAAGAGTTTTACTAAAATTGCTGTTCTGAAAAGACACCAACGTATACACACAGGAGAGAAGCCTTATCACTGTGAACTGTGTGGGAAGAGTTTTAATTGTCAGTGTGATCTCAAAAGACACCAGCATATCCACACAGGAGAAAAGCCTTATCACTGTGAACAGTGTGGGAAGAGTTTTAATGGTCAGAGTAGTTTCAAAAAACACCAGCGTATCCACACAGGAGAAAAGCCTTATCACTGTGAACAGTGTGGAAAGAGTTTTACTCATCAGAGTAATTTTAGATCACACCAGCGTGTCCACACAGGAGAGAAGCCGTATCACTGCGAACAGTGTGGGAAGAGTTTCAATCGTCAGAGTAGTTTCAAACGGCACCAGCATATCCACACAGGAGAGAAGCCTTATCACTGTGAACAGTGTGGGAAGAGTTTTAATTGTCAGAGTAATCTCAAAGTACACCAGCGTATCCACTCAGGAGAGAAGCCGTATTACTGTGAACAGTGTGGGAAGAGTTTTAATCGTCATAGTAGTTTCAAATCACACCAGCGTATCCACACAGGAGAGATGCGGTATCACTGTGAACAGTGTGGAAAGAGTTTTAATAATCCGAGTCATCTCAAAATACACCAGCGTACCCACACAGGAGAAAAGCCGTATTACTGTGAACAGTGTGGAAAGAGTTTTACTCATCAGAGTCATCTCAAAATACACCAGCGTATCCACACAGGAGAAAAGCCGTATTACTGTGAACAGTGTGGGAAGAGTTTTAATCATCACAGTACTCTCAAAGTGCACCAGGGTATTCACACAGGAGAGAAACCATATGAGTGTGTACAATGTGGGAGAAGTTTTCGGCTAAAGACGCTTCTTCAAGAACACCAGCGTGTCCACACAGGAGAGAAGCCGTATCCCTGTGAACAGTGCGGGAAGAGTTTTAGTGCTCGGCGTGCCCTCCTCAGCCACCAGCAGAGTCATACAGGACAGAAGCTGTACCTCTGTGGACAGTGTGGACGGAGCTATGTTTATCAAAGCTCATTAAGGAAACACAAGTGTTCTAACATACAGCCATCGACTCGATGTTAATTTGTAAAACAAATCTTCTTAAATTTCTTTTTTAAAGGGATGTAAAGGGAAATTGTACTGTAAATATTAGGGAACTTTAAATTGCAATGTAAATGATTAGCTCTAACAAACTGGACATATTTCCAAGCCATCAGAACATTGTTGGTCCATCTACAGCTACGCTACTACTACCCTTTATGGCAACAAGTATAACTAAATGAACATTGTCTCAAAGCAGCTTTGCACAGATAATGTGGTGATTAAAAAAGGATTATGATTTTTATAAGTGTAAGTTGTGGTGACTGTGGCAAGGAAAAACTCAAGAGGGAACCTCATCCTCATCTGGGTGGCACTGAATGTCCATTTATTGCAGATATACAATTTTTAGGTGCCGTAATGGTGATCAGAAGCAAACTGTAGTCCTGAGTCAGTGTAGCAGACTGTTGACATTAACTTCAGTCCAAATCCATCCTCAAAGCTCCCGTTCTTAATCCGGAATTCCATGGAACCACCCAAGGCATTGATGAGAAACAGTGGTCACTGGATCTTCAGGAGCACGTTTAACGAGAGAGAGAGAAGTGGGGTGACAGGAAGAGAAGGATATGGATTATTATGTGTCTTTATTGTGGTATAAAAGTTAATGTCACTGTGGAGTTGGGACTCCGGTAAGACTTGCTATGGCAGCATAGCTAAAAGGGAGAACCAGAAGATAACACAGACATGAGGGATCTCGGGGATAAGAGACGACCCACCAAACCACTATCAACAAACCTAAGTGAACGAGTGAGAGTATGGAGACGACAGCATACAAATATCCCAGTTCACCAAACAGTCTATATCCATGATCCCTCCAGATCTGCTCCTTTACCTCACAAACACCTACTGACTAAAGACTCCACTAAGTAAATATGTGTTCGGCCTCGACTTGAACATTGAGACTGTGTCTGAATCCCAAACACTTATTGTGAGGTTGTTCCATAACTGTGGGGCTTTAAAAGATAAAGATATGCCCACTGCTGGAGTCTTCATTATTTGAGGTACCAACAAATAGCCTGCACCTTTTGATCTAAGTAGGCGTGGAGATTCATACTGGTACAGAAGTTCACTCAGATACTGTGGCGTGAACACGATAAGTGCTTTATACGTCAGTAGTAGTATTTTATAATCAGTGTGAGATGTAATTGGGAGCAGTGTAGATGAATAAAACAGGGCTGATGTGCTCATATTTTTTAGATCTAGTGAGGACTCTTGCTGCTGCATTCTGAACTAACTGAAGCTTATTTATGCACTCAATCGAACAGTAAAGACAGTAAAGTGTTACAGTAGTCTAATCTAGATGTTACAAAAGCATGAGCTAGTTTTTCTGCATCCTGTAACATAATATTTCTAATTTTAGCAATATTTCTAAGGTGAAAGAAGGCGATCCTGGTAATATTATTCACGTGCGCCTCAAAGGAAAGACTCGGGTCAATAATCACATCAAGGTCTTTGACTGCTGTACACACTGAAACAGAAACACCATCCAGAGATGATACGGAATCGGAAAGTTTACTTCTAGCTGCATGTGGTCCTAGTAAAAGTACTTCCGTTTTATCTGAGTTGAGCAGTAGGAAGTTATCAAGCATCCACTGTCTAATGTCCATTACACACTTCTCAAAATTGTTAAGCTGATCTCTCTCATCAGGCTTTGCTGAAATATACAGCTGTGTATCATCAGCATAGCAATGGAAGCGAATACCATGTTTGTGTATATCACCCAGAGGCAGCAGATATAAAGAGAAAAGCAGTGGGCCTAAGACAGATCTTTGCGGAACACCAAAATTTCTCTGTGCTATGATGAGGCCGAAATCCTGACTGATACATTTCATAAATGTTATTCCTCAGTAGATGTGAGCAGAACTGCTGTGCTACAACCTTTTCTAGAATCTTGGAGATAAAGGGGAGGTTTGATATTGGTCTGTAGTTGGACAGCTGACAGGATTGATAACTGCAGTTTAAAGGATTTAGGTACAAAACCAGTGCTAATGGAAGAGTTTATATATTTTAAAACAGGTTCAAGTCCCTCTGGAATGATCTGTTTGAGGAAACTTGCAGGAGAGGGATCGACAATGCAGGTCGATGATTTTGATGAGGAAATAAATTATTTGAAGTCGTTCTCTTAAATTGGAGTAAAACTTTATAATTAATGGTCTGTTATAATGACACTGCTGTCTACAGAGTTATTCATAAAATAGTTTGGATTTATTTTAATCATCTGGATTTCTTGGCTGATTTTTTTCAACTTTTTTATTAAAAAATTCATGAAATCATTACTACCTATTGATGGCGTGCATGTGAGTGCAGTGCTTTTATTTCATGTTCATTTTGCTGCAGTACAGAATAAAAATTTGGATTCTGCTTGCTATTGTCTATGAGGGAGGAGAAATATGCTGATCAGCAGCACTAAGAGATTTTCTAGAGCTCAGGAGATTCTCCTTCCATGCTATTTGAAATACTGTCAATTTTGTTTGACACCATTTATGTTCTAATTTCTGAGTGATCTATTTTAAGGTGTGCGTATGATCATTATACCACTGTGCTAATTTTTTTTTCCTATATCATTTTGGTCTTAAGGGGGGCTCCATCATCTAGAGTGTAACAGAACGTTGATTCTAGGTATTCAGTGGCCCAGTCAAGCTCTTCGCGGGGTCAGATCGAGATCTAATTAATATTGTCATTTCTGGAAGATTATTGATAAAACTCGCTGCTGTAGCTGACGTGAATGTACATTTGACACGGTAACGTGGTGAGGTACTAATGCAATGTTCCTGATCTAGTTTTTTGATTTACTGTAACCCTGAGCAGGATCACACAGTTACACAGTAAGATCAGGGAATGGATTTTTATGTATGGATCCATAAAAAGTACAATAAAATGTAAATCCTAGAGATTTTATGGTGTTTTTTAAATCAGTATACCCACAGTTTAACGATTCAGGTGTAATAATTACTAGAATCAATTTTATCTAAGATGAAAATGATGATTACACTGTTACAGTGGTGGATGATAAAGTAAATGTAATTTGTTACTGTACTTAAGCATCTTTAAAAATAAAAATGTAAAGATGAAGGGAAAGTTGGACTTCTAGCCTGAGTAATGTACACTATAGTGTTAATTTGCTCTCCAACTGTGAACTGCTCCTCCACTCAGATGGAGCTGTGAGAGACACCATGAGTTCTGACTGGAAAAAAAATGTTCACTTGCTTTATGTTTATCTGTTCATGTTTCTCTGGATTATAACATCTAATACCTGAACCTGACGCTGCTTTTGATCATTAGAACATTTCATTCAGATGAAGAAACTAACTAAAGTTAGATTAGATCACCCAGGACTCAGGTAGAAGCCCTACATCAGCCCAGTGAATGTCCACCTGGTCCCCAGTCATAATCCAATAAATACTCCATCCTGTTTAAATCCTCCTTTTCATTGATTTGTATAGAAATTTATGAACAAATAAAAATGGAGAAGGATGATAGAAGAGAATGAAGAGTGATAGATGATGAAGTCATGTCTCTCATGAAGCTCAACCACTAAAGATCAGGCACACCAATCAGATTCCACTTCCTGAATATGACCGAGCCAATAATGTTTGAGGATTTAGAATTCGAGCCCGTTGGCCCCGCCCACTGCTTTGTGATCCTTGTTTGTACCTATAGACTTCCGTCACGCGCTCCGGTCTGAAGTTAATGTTGGGCGCGTGAGATTTTTCTCCACTTTCCGCGCGTGCACATCGACGTTCCTTTTGCCGTTATAAATCTATCGCGCGCGAGCTTCAACCCCGTTTTTGTCCCGGATTTAGCGGATTTTTACCCAAAGGTGAGATACAGTGAAATGTAGCTAGTGGAACAGCTAGTGGACATTCTGGAGTCATGAACCTCTGCATTTTTCTTCCAGTGTCCTGATTCTTTACACCTCTGATCATGAAATCAGAGTCCAGACGGAGATCTTTAGGAGAACCTCCACACACTCCTGCTGCTGCTGCTGGATCAAAGGTACACTTTATTCATGTGTCTCATCTTTCAGTGTGGTTTGCAGGGCAAAGATACATCATAATGTATTTTGAAATAAAAAAACTTAACTTTAAGTGTATCACAATAAACTACTGTTTTTATTATTTATATAAAAACCCTTTTACAAGGAAACACGAAATTTCTCCCCAAATCTTTAATCAATTGTCCTATTTGATCTGTTCTTCAGCTTTTTACTCAGTTGATAAAGTAAACAATGTTTGAGACCAACAGCTTTTACACATGCAACCAGTTAACAGATCACATATTCACATGCGTATCCCAGTGATCTCCCAGAGGAAGTTTAGTTTTAAAGTAAAGTATTAAGTGGCGACTGCAAGTTTGTTTAGTTTCTGCCTCGCACTTTAAGATCATTTATTAGTATTACTTTTGAAAATTAGAACCATGTTTCCACTGTGTTGAGTACTAGTGTAGCCTGGAATCACAGTGTTGATGGACCCTAAGAGAACAGGTGGTCTTAGCCTAAAAGGCATCTATTATCAAAATAGGCCAACACAACTACATCTGCTCGAATACACCCCGTTTAATCAGAGCAGAAGCCTGTATGTCAACATAAGCAGTGTTTACATGTGATTATAACAGGACACAACATACAGCGGGTAAAATAAGTATCAAAAACATCACCATTTTTCTCAGTAAATATATTTCATAAGTTGCTATTGATATTGTTAGATTTGTATTATTTCCCATGTGATCAACGATGCCCGTGGTGTCTTTTCTGATCAGGGAAGAATCACAGCACACAGAATGGAGCAATGTTCTTCTTCAGTTTATTGCAGATAACAGACAAGTAAATATACACTGAAAAAAAACCTGACTTAAAGCTGTTCCTGATTGGGTAAGATAACATAGCAACTAGAGATGTGTGAGTCCAGATAAAGACTTTCTGTATACCTTACATACTCACATCGGAAAGATCCTATAGACATTAAACAGATAACATAAGAATGCGTTTAGAGAACCAGTGTGAGAACCATCTTAACAGTAACAGACCAGAAATCCAGACATACAAAGATATAAAACCATTCAGAACATTCAGAAGTTTAGAAATCCTTCGGTAACCAATGCGATCAGCAACAGTGAGGATGCGAAGTTCTTGAGAGAGCTTTTTCACATTTACCCATCATGAGATGTTTCTTGTGTGACACCTTGGTAATGGGACACCTTTATACAGGCCATCAGTTGGGACTGAAGCAGCTGATATTGATTTGCAATGACAATAGGCAGGATTGCTTTCTAATTACTGATTGATATCTACTGGTGTCTTGGCTTTTCATTTCTTTTTGCACCTCCCTGTCTTCATGTGTTCAATACTTTTATTGTGTGTGTGTTGTTTTACAACGTTACACAACTTCATTTATGGACCAGTATGGTTTGATTCCTTTGTATGTGTGGATTGCATGGGTTGTTACCAACATCTGATAAAGATTTCATTTCACTAGCAGGGGGGAGGGAGAAAAGGACCTGCGTTAAAAATGATGTACAGTAAAACCCAGAGTGACTTCTTTGCTTCTTCTTCTTCATTCGGCTTCTCCCATTAGGGGTTGCCACAGCGGATCATCTGTCTCCATACCCCCTGCCCTCTACATCTGCCTCTTACCAATATACCCCATGCCCATGAAACCAGACCACAGATGGTCACCTCTTCTCTCAGCCTGGTTTCCACTACTCTTTCCCATAACTTCATGTTGTGACTGATCAACTTTATTCCCCTGTAGTTACTGTAGGTCTGCACATCTCCCTTATGCTTAAAGATCAGTACCAGCACTCCATTTCTCAGGCATCCTCTCACCTATCAAAATCCTGTCAAACAATTTTGTTAAAAACTCAACTACATCTCCTAAACATCTCCATGCTTCTACCGGTATATGCTTCTCTCCTGCACTTCCTCATTCCACCACATCTCTTTGTCTTCCTTTCTATTTCCAGATGTCACATCAACTACCTTTCTAGCTGTCTCCCTTACAATTCTGCAGTAGTTCCACAATCATCCAGCACCTCTTCACCACCACCAAGCCCCTGTCTGACCTCTTTCCTGAATCTCACACTACAGTCTTCCTCCTTCAGTTTCCTCCATCATATTCTTCTTTCAGTCCTCAATCTCCTCCTCTTCTTCTTCATCTCCAAAACCATCCTACAGACCACCATCCGATGCTGTCTAGCTACACTGTTCCCTGGCAACACCTTTTTATTCTTCTTCTTTCGGCTTCTCCCATTAGGGGTCGCCACAGGAGATCATCCAACTCCATACATCCCCCCCCCACCTTCTACATCTGCCTCTTTCACACCAACTCCATCCTCAGCATTCTCCTACCAATATAACCCATGTCCCTCCTCTGCACATGTCCAAACCATCTCAATCTCGCCTCCCTCACCTTGTCTCCAAAACATCCTATATGCGCTGTCCTTCTAATAAACTGGCTAATATACTCGCTGTCCCTGGCAACACCTTACAGTCGCCAATTTCCTTCAGGTTGCATCTCCTACATAGAACATAGTCCACCTGTGTGTACCTTCCTCCACTCTTATGTCACTCTATGCTCCTCCTTCTTCTTAAAATAGGTGTTCACCACTGCCATTTTCATCTTTTTAGCAAACATCTGCCCTTCCACATTCCTCTTCCTAATTCCATACCTACTTATCACCTCCTCATCACCTCTGTTCCCTTCACCCCCATGCCCATTATAGTCTGTGCCAATCACCAATCTTTCAATCCTAGGTCCACCATCTACCACTTCATCTAACTCACTTCAGAATTTTTCCTTCTCCTACATTTAGGTAGGTAATTTTCAGCTGAAAGCGGAGGTACATGCTAACAAAGTTGATTGAAAAGTTGATTGAATCAACCATTAGGAGGAAGTAGGTTGCTGCTTTTGACAGCCACAGATAATTACCTGCAGTCATCATCAATTTATTGTTGTCTCAACCACAGGGATTTTCACACATCATTTGGACGACAGCATGCAGATCAGCTCAGTAGGTTCTGATTGTTTGCGCTTTGTCTAATGAGAGCTGCTATTAGCAAATGTTCTGAATCAGACATGTATTTTGCTAAATCCAAAAGCACCCAAACATTGCTTGAACATAGTTTCAAGTAGCTTTGTGATCGTGGACTGAATCCTGTTAAGCTCTGATGTTATCACAGAAGCACAACAGGTTCCACAGTCTTTTTCTCTGTCTCCTGGAATGGAAAATAAGATGATATAATGCTGCTTGGTCTGGTACTGGAAAAACTCCTCCACCTTGAAGACATAAATATCGGGAATTTTGTAAGATTTTATACAAGTATTAAATAGTTAAAAGTTTTTTAAAACACCTCAAAATACCTCTCATTTAACTTGTTTCAAACCATATCAGATTACTATAGCAGACATTTCTAATAACATGCAAGACCAAATCTAAAATTATTACAGTACAGTGGAACCCGGTTATGTCACCAAAAAGCGTTGAGATAACCGATAATCGAGATAAACAAAAACCAATATGGCGGCAATATATTAACATGCTTGAAATATCTTTATGTACATGATGTGTGTTAATAAATGAGAATGTGCATGCACATGTTTTTGGAGGTTTCTTTTACACAACAGCACTGCCGCGATTTGTTTGATGAAGGCATGCTATAAAAATGTACATACATGTTTGCTAACAACAAAAGGCATATGTGCACCAACTAACAGCAGAGATTTACCAGTATACAATAAAAAAAAACGTCAATTCTCGATACAAACCTTTATTATATTCTCCAACATTATAAACACAAAGATCGCTCACAAAATGATCGCTCACACCGTCCATCGTTATGGGAAATGTAAGATCTCTACCCAACAAGATGGACGAGCTAGCGGCTCTTATCCGGCATCAGAGGGAATTCCGGGAGTGTAGCATCATGCTGTTCATGGAGTCATGGCTAACCAAGCTAACACAGGATACGACCGTGGCTCTGGATGGATTTGAGTTACTGCGCGCGGACAGAACGATGGAGAGCGGTAAGAGAAAGGGAGGAGGACTGGCAGTGTTTGTGAATAATAGATGGTGTAAAACTGGACACATCACTATTAAAGAGCAGATCTGCTGTAAGGACATTGAGCGGTTAGCCGCTAGCATGAGGCCATATTATCTGCCGAGGGAATTCTCGCATGTTATCGCGATAGCTGCGTATATTCCCCCCCTCTGCTGACGGTGAATCGGCATGCGATGTCCTGCATTCTGTTGTTAACAGACTGTTAACACAGAGTCCAAATGCCCTTCTCATTATCTCTGGAGATTTTAATCATGCCCCTCCATCCTCCACTCTGCCCACATTCACTCAGTATGTTTCATGCCACACCAGAGACAATAAAACACTGGATTTATTTTATGCAAACTCAAAGGGGGAGGATATTGACAGTTTAACAGCCTGTATTACGGACTACATTAATTTCTGTGTGGAGAATACTGTACCCACCAGGACTGTACGGTGTTTTCCCAACAACAAACCGTGGATTAACCCTGATATAAAGACTCTCCTTAGAGAGAAGAAAAGGGTTTTTAAATCGGGAAACAAGGAAGAGCTATAAACTGTCCAGAGAGAACTTAGAAAGAAGATCAGGGAAGGAAAAGCATGCTACAGGAGGAAGATGGAGGATCAGCTGCAGCAGAACAACGTCAGCGGTGTGTGGAAGGGGCTCAAAACCATCACTGGTCATAAGAAGTCGAGCTCTCAGGCTGAGGGTGACCAGCAGTGGGTGAATGATCTTAATCTATACTTTAACAGATTTAATCAGCTACCCTCCCCTGCCCCCATCCAGTCCCCCCTGCTGCAATCCCCCTTCTCTGCTTTCACAGCAAGCAGCTCCAGCCCCACCTCTGTCTGCACAGCTATCAGCTCACAGTCATTTCACAACGCAAAGGTGAGAATGGAGCTCAGGAAGATCAAAGCGAGGAAGGCTATGGGCCCAGACGGCATCAGTTCCAGGCTACTAAAGACCTGTGCAGGCCAGATGTGCGGCATATTGCTGTACATGTTTGACCTGAGCCTGAAGCTGGGGAAGGTGCCACAGCTATGGAAAACATTCTGCGTGGTGCCTGTTCCAAAGACGTCACGCCAAAAAGACTTTGGGGACTACCGACCAGTAGCACTGACCTCCCATCTGATGAAGACATTGAAGAGGTTGGTGCTCACCCATCTCCGACCTCTGGTGATCCCATCAATGGATCCATTTCAGTTTGCCTACCAACCTGGCATTGGAGTGGAAGACGCAGTCATCTTCCTCCTAAATCGGGCTATTTCACACCTGGAAAAGGCTGGGAGCACTGTGAAAGTCATGTTTTTTGACTTCTCTAGTGCTTTTAACACTATCCAACCTGTGCTCCTGAGGGATAAGATGGTGTACATAGGAGTGGACCATTATCTGTCAGCCAGGATACTGGACTACCTCACAGACCGACCACAGTATGTGAGGTAGTGACCGCAGGGAACGGTTCTTGCCACGTTTCTCTTCACCATCTACACTGCAGACTTCATGTTTAGCTCAGCAACCTGTCACCTACAGAAGTTCTCTGATGACTCTGCCATCGTCGGTCTGATCACGAATGATGATGACAGAGAGTACAAATGACTTATACAGAACTTTGTGGACTGGTGCCAATGGAGCTGCCTCCAGATAAACGCGGGGAAAACCAAAGAACTGGTGGTGGATTTCTGTAGGCACAAACACACTTCATCACTTCCATTGGTAAACCTTCAGGGAAAGGACATTGTGAGAGTGAACTCTTACAAATAACTGGGTGTTCACCGAAACAACAAACTGGACTGGACAGACAGCACTGAGGCAATCTACAAGAAAGGGCAGAGAAGACTCTTTCTGCTGAGGAGACTAAGGTCTTTTGGAGTGCAGGAGAGCTACTGAAGACCTCTTTTGACTCTGTTGTGGCATCAACCATATTCTATGGTGTGGTCTGCTGGGGTAGCAGCATCTCTACTGCAGACAGGAAGAGACTAGACAAGCTGATCAGGAAGGCCAGCTCAGTCCTGGGGATTCCCCTGGACACTGTACAGGAGGTGGGAGAAAGGAGGATGGTAGCAAATCTATCATCATTACTGCAGAACGCCTCCCACCCCCTGTATGAAACTGTTACCTCGTTGAGCAGCTCCTTCAGTGACAGACTGTTACATCCTAAGTGTCTTAAGGAGCGATACAGAAGGTCTTTTCTCCCTGCTGCTATTAGACTGTACAATAAAAGCTGCTCCCAGTGAACCATTAACCATAATACACACTGCTATTACTGTTCAATGGTGTAATAGTTACTGTTTTTACTGTTTTACTATTTAATAATACTACTGTGTGCAATATTACCTGCAATACGTGCAATATTACCTGCAATACAACCTGCACTACGTACTTTCCCTCATCTGTATTTATACATTGTGTTGTGTATATACTTGTAATATTATAGTATGTCTTATTCGTCTATTCTTTTATATATTTGCATTTATTTATTTATTTTTTTCATGCTGCTGTAACAAAGAAATTTCCCACTGTGGGACGAATAAAAGCTTATCTTATCTTATCTTAAAATCACAAAAACGTGCGGAGTGTAGTTCGTTTTTACAAAATGCTAATCGGTGTCAAAATTAAATCTGCGAGTGATTTCACTCTGACACACAGCTCTGAAAAGTATCCTACACTCCTGTGCCTCCTCTTCCAACATAGCATCTGTAAGGCTTGATTTTTCCGCCAATTCAGCGAGTTCTTCTGCGGCTGCACGGCACTGTGCCTGAAACTCATCATCGGTAATATCCTGAATGACGCAGTGCATCCAGCAGTTTGAGTTTGTTTCCTACACACGTCATTCCAGGCTGATTTCTAATATAAGACGCACCCTGGGTGAGGGGTACGTACAACTTTCTATAAGACGTGTCTTATATACGCGAAAATACGGTAGTGAGATGGTGAAATGGCATCGATAACATTTTCAAAAGCCGGATGATTGGTCATGGGGATCAAGATAACCGACGTTAAGTGGCAAATTGAGAGGATTTGGCGGTTCCACTTCAAAAATGTCGACGCTGTAGGGTGGGCGAGTTAACCGAGGTCGAGATTAGTTGGTTCGACTGTATATTTAATCATTTTATTTTGTTTTCCAGATGCACCACTGCTCAGATTGTGGGAAGAGTTTTACTAAAATTGCTGTTCTGAAAAGACACCAACGTATCCACACAGGAGAAAAACTGTATCACTGTGAACAGTGTGAGAAGAGTTTTAATCGCCAGGGTAATCTCAAAGAACACCAGCGTATCCACACAGGAGAGAAGCCGTATTACTGTGAACAGTGTGGGAAGAGTTTTAATCGTCAGAGTAGTCTCAGAAGACACCAGCAGATCCACATAGGAGAGAAGCCGTATCAGTGTGGGCAGTGTGAGAAGAGTTTTACTGATCAGAGTAGTCTCAAAAGACACCAGCGTATCCACACAGGAGAGAAGCCGTATTACTGTGAACAGTGCGGGAGGAGTTTTACTCATCAGAGTAATCTCAAAAGACACCAGCGTAACCACACAGGAGAGAAGCCGTATTACTGTGAACAGTGTGGGAAGAGTTTTAATCATCAGAGGCATCTCAAATTACACCAGTGTATCCACACAGGAGAGAAGCCGTATCACTGTGAACAGTGTGGGAAGAGTTTTACTCATAAGAGTAATTTTAGAATACACCAGCGTGTCCACACAGGAGAGAAGCTGTATCACTGTAAACAGTGTAAAAAGAGTTTTAGTCAGCAGAGTAATCTCAAAAGACACCAGCGTAACCACACAGGAGTGAAGCCGTATTACTGTAAACAGTGTGGGAAGAGTTTTAATCGTCAGAGTAGTCTCAAATCACACCAGCGTATCCACACAGGAGAGAAGCCGTATCACTGTGAACAGTGTGGGAAAAGTTTTACTCAGCACGGAATTCTCAAATTACACCAGCGTATCCACACAGGAGAGAAGCCGTATCGCTGTGAACAGTGTGGGAAGAGTTTTAATCATCAGAGTAATTTTAGAATGCACCAGCATGTCCACACAGGAGCGAAGCTGTATCGCTGTGAACAGTGTGGGAAGAGTTTTAGTGCTCCGAGCACCCTCCTCAGCCACCAGCAGAGTCATACAGGACAGAAGCTGTACCTCTGTGGACAGTGTGGACGGAGCTATGTTTATCAAAGCTCATTATGGAACCACAAGTGCTCTAACATACAACCATAAAACAAATTATCTTCTTAAATTTCTTATTTGAAGGGATGTAAAGGGGAAATTGTACTGTAAATATTGGGGAACTTTAAATTGTAATGTTAATGTTAATTATCTCTAACAAAATGGACACCATTCCAAGCCATCAGAACATTGTTGGTCCATCTACAGTTACACTACAGCTACACTATTGCTACACTTTATGGCAACATGTATGGGGCTACCTGAGCATCTCACCCATATGTGCTTTCTGAACATTATCTAATGGAACTGCTTCCAATCGATTGTCCCCTGAGCCCAGTGTTACTGATTTACTGCAAACTTGAGCTTGATCACACGGTTACACAGCAAGATCAGGGAATCGATTTTTGTTGTATATGTCTGAACCTATAAGAATTAAAGTGCAGACAAATCTCACCTTAAGTCTTTTTTTAAATCTAAAATGTTAAATGTAGAAACCTTTAGGTATTTTGCACCAACGTTTATTTTTTGGGTTTCTCTAACTTCGAATAAGTTTATTAGTCAACTGTAAGGTTTGGTTGAGGAGTGGTAATTGTATGGGGCTATACTTTAGGGTAAGCCCCTGACTTAAAGTGTAGAAATGTTCATTACTTTAGCATACCAAATCATTTTGTACAATGCTATGCTTCTAATATTGTGAGACAGTCCTTTATTAATCCAGCATGACTGTGCCACAGTGCACAAACTTAATGTTCATAAAGACATGGTTGGATGAGTTTGAACACCTTTGAGATTAAGGTGAATGTTAAAAGTTGATTATTCTAAATGGACTGTATGAGCCTTGGTGTCATTAAAAAAGTCTTCAGCAACATTTTTTGTGATTATTTCATGAACAGTTCACTTATTTTTCTCTTGCTATTGTTTAACTTATACTTTGTTTTTTTCTAAGCAAAAAAATAGAAATGCTGGTCATAAAAACAATGTTTTGATTCTATATCATAGATGATTATGAAATATCAACAAATCATCATTGTTATTTACTAAATTAATTTTGTTATTCACAAAATTCCATTGAACAGGAAAAATAAAATGGAAAGCAATAAACTTTAATGTGGGAGCATTAAAAATCTGTGTTTCCAGGGACCAACTGTGACACTCAGTAACTTCAGGAGTCTCAGTCTAGAATTGTATGCAGTTTTCACTGCTCTGAATACAAGAAGCTTCATCACCAAATGGAAATAAAAGTTAATTAATTAATTAAGCAAACATTACAGGTTTGAATATGTGTGCAGTTCAGTGTTGCAAAGACTAAATAATACAGATTTACTTATATATAAATACACTTTTGCTCCACTATTACATTAGGATTAGTTTACACACTGAAATACCTTATAAAGCATTTAAAGCATGTCGTACCCTGTATGTATGTGTCAAATAAAATTTTATTTTATTTGATTTGATTTGATTTGATATACAAATTGCACAGAATGGGTAGTTTATTAGTCGTATTTATCTACATTATAAGTGTAATATGTTAACCCAGCCATTAGGGAGGCACAAGCCAGTGCATTCTTAGTGCCGGTCCCAAGCCCGGGTAAATGGGGAGGGTTGCGTTAGGAAGGGCATCCAGCGTAAAACACGTGCCAAATCAAATATCACGGATCACAAATGAGAATTTCATACCGGATCGGTCGAGGCCGGGTTAACAACGACCGCCACAGGTATCGTTAGCCGACAGGGTACCGGTGGAAATTGGGCTACTGTTGGCCGAAGGAGGAGAAGGAGAGGAGGAAGACTTCTACAGAGACGGCAGGAAAGGAGCAGTGTAGGAGAGTGGAGGTTCGGGTTGGTACTTTAAATGTTGGTACTATGACGGGTAAAGGGAGAGGTAGCTGATATGATGGAGGAGAAAGGTAGATATGTTGTGTGTTCAGGAGACCAAGTGGAAAGGGAGTAAGGCCAGGAACATTGGAGGTGGGTTTAAACTGTTTTATCATGGTGTGGATGGAAAGAGAAATGGTGTAGGGGTGATTCTGAAGGAAGAGTACAGTAAGAGTGTAGTGGAGGTGAAGAGAGTTTCTGATAGGGTGATGATCGTGAAGGTGGAAGTTGAAGGATGATGATAAATGTCATCAGTGCCTATGCTCCACAAGTTGGCTGTGAGATGGAGGAGAAGGAAAGATTCTGGAGTGAATTAGATGAAGTGGTAGATGGTGTACCTAGGAAAGAACGGTTAGTGATTGGGGCGGACTTTAATGGGCATGTGGGTGAAGGAACAGAGGTGATGAGGAGGTGATGGGTAGGTATGGTTTTAAGGAGAGGAATGTGGAAGGGCAGATGGTGGTAGATTTTGCTAAAAGGATGGAAATGGCAGTGGTGAACACTTATTTTAAAAAGAAGGAGGATCATAGGGTGGCGTATAAGAGTGGAGGAAGGTGCACACAGGTGGACTATGTGCTATGCAGGAGATGCAACCTGAAGGAGATTGGCGACTGTAAGGTGTTGGCAGGGGACAGTGTAGCTAGACAGCATAGGATGGTGGTCTGTAGGATGGTTTTGGAGGCGAGGATGAAGAGGAGGAGAGTGAGGACTGAAAGAAGAATAAGATGGTGGAAACTGAAGGAGGAAGAGTGTAGTGTGAGGTTCAGGGAAGAGGTCAGAGAGAGGCTCAGTGGTGTTAAGGAGGTGTTGGATGATTGGGCAACTACTGCAGGAGTGATGAGGAGGCAGCTAGAAAAGTACTTGGTGTGACATCTGGAAATAGAAAGGAAGACAAGGAGACGTGGTGGTGGAATGAGGAAGTGCAGGAGAGCATAAGGAGAAAGAGGTTGGCAAAACAGAAGTGGGATAGACAGAGTGATGAGAAAAGTAGGCAGGAGTACAAGGAGATGCGGCAGCAGGTTAAGAGGATGTGGCGAAAGCCAAGGAAAAGGCATATGAGGAGCTGTATGAGGTTGGACACTAAGGAAGGAGAAAAGGATTTGTACCGATTGGCCAGGCAGAGGGACCGAGCTGGAAAGGATGTACTGCAAGTTAGAGCAGTAAAGGATGGAGAGGAAATGTGTTGACTAGTGAGGAGAGTGTGTTGAGAAGGTGGAGGAGTATTTTGAGCAGCTGATGAATGAGGAAAATCAGAGAGAGAAGGTTGGATGATGTGGAGATGGTGAAGCAGGATGTAGATAAGATTAGTAAGGAGGAAGTGAGAGCAGCGATTAAGAGGATGAAGAGTGGAAAGTCGGTTGGACCAGATGACATACCGGTGGAAGCGTGGAGATGTTTAGGAGAGATGGCAGTGGGGTTTTGACCAGATTGTTTAACAGGATTTTGGAAGGTGAGAAGATGCCTGAGGAATGGAGAAAGAGTGTGCTGGTACCGATCTTTAAGCATAAAGGAGATGTGCAGACCTGCAGTAACTACAGGGGTATTAAGTTGATCAGTCACACCATGAAGTTATGGGAAAGAGTAGTGGAAGCCAGGCTGAGAGAAGAGGTGACCATCTGTGAGCAACAGTATGGTTTCATGCCGAGGAAGAGCACCACAGATGCCATATTTGCTTTGAGAATGTTGATGGAGAAGTATAGAGAAGGACAGAAGGAATTGCATTGTGTATTTGTGGATTTAGAGAAGGCGTCGACAGGGTGCCAAGAGAGGAGTTGTGGTACTGTATGAGGAAGTCAGGTGTGTCGGAGAAGTATGTAAGGGTGGTGCAGGACATGTATGAGGACAGTGTGACGGCAGTGAAGTGTGCAGTAGGTACGACAGACTGGTTTAGAGTGAAGGTTGGACTGCATCAAGGATCGGCCCTGAGCCCTTTCCTGTTTGCAGTGGTGATGGACAGGTTGACGGACGAGGTCAGACAGGAGTCTCCCTGGACTATGATGTTTGCGGATGATATTGTGATTTGTTGTGAGAGTAGGGAGCAGGTTGAGAAGAGCCTGGAGAGGTGGAGATATGCACTGGAGAGAAGGGGAATGAAACTCAGTAGGAGTAAGACAGAGTACATGTGTGTGAATGAGAGGGAGGGCAGTGGAGTGGTGCGGTTGCAGGAGAAGAGCTTCAGAAGGTGGAGGAATTCAGGTACCTGGGTTCAACAGTGCAAAGTAATGGAGAGTGTGTTAGAAGTGAAGAAAAGAGTGCAGGCAGGGTGGAGTGGGTGGAGAAGAGTGACAGGAGTGATTTGTGATAGTAGGGTATCTGCAAAATTGAAAGGAAAGTTTATAGGACTGTGGTGAGACCTGCGATGTTGTATGGTTTAGAGACAGTGGCATTGAGTAAAAGACAGGAGGTGGAGCTGGAGGTAGCAGAGCTAAAGATGTTGAGGTTTTCGTTGGGAGTGACGAGGATGGATAAGATTAGAAATGAGTTTATTAGAGGGACAGCGCATGTAGGATGTTTTGGTGACAAGGTGAGGGAGGCGAGATTGAGATGGTTTGGTCATGTGCAGAGGAGGGACATAAATTATATTGGTAGAAGAATGCTGAGGATGGAGCCACCAGGTAGGAGGAAAGAGGAAGGCCAAAAGGAGGTTCATGGATGTGGTGAGGAAGACATGCAGGTAGTTGGTGTAAAAGAGGCAGATGTAGAGGACAGGGTGGTGTGGAGACGGATGATCCGCTGTGGCGACCCCTAATGGGAGCAGCCGAAGAAGAAGAAGAAGATAAGTGTAATATGTTGGCAAACATCTCATAATTAAAGTTCAGATACAAGTACAGATACTCATGTTTTAAAATACTCAGGTAAAAGTTGAAGTACTGACTATACATTTTTTTACTCAAGTTTAGGTAAAGAGGTTTGGGCTCTGACATTACGTACATTAAGTAAAAAGTAGTCATTACTACTACCTGTTTTAGTGTCATGCTGGTAACCCCAAAACCCCATGGATTTGGAGGTGAAGAAGAAGAGGAGGAGAGAGAGAGAGGACTGGAAGAAGAATAAGATGGGGAAAACTGAAGGAGGAAGACTGTAGTGTGAGGTTCAGGAAAGAGGTCAGACGGGCTCGGTTTTGGTGAAGAGGTGCTGGATGATTGTGGAGCTACTGCAGAGGTGATAAGGGAGACAGTTAGAAAGGTTCTTGGTGTGACATCTGGAAATAGAAAGGAAGACAAAGAGACATGGTGGTGTAATGAGGAAGTGCAGGAGAGCAGAAGGAGGAAGAGGTTGGAGAAATAGAATTGGGATCGACAGAGTGATGAGAAAAGTAGGCAGAAGTACAAGGAGATGCAGCAGCAGGTGAAGAGGGATGTGGTGAAAGCCAAGGGAAAGGCATATGAGGAGCTGTAGGAGAAGTTCTCCTAAGGAAGGAGAAAAGGATTTGTAGCGATTGGTCAGGCAGAGAGACCAAGCTGGGAAGGATGTGCTGCAAGTTAGAGCAACAAAGGATGGAGATGGAAATGTGTTGACTAGTGAGGAGAGTGTGTTGAGAAGATGGAGGGAGTATTTTGAGCAGCTGATGAAAATGAGAGAGAGAGAAAGAAGGTTCGGTGGCATGGAGATGGTGAAGCAGAACGTGGATAGGATTAGTAAGGAGGAAGTGAGAGCAGCAAATAAATAGAAGCATGTAGATGTTTAGGAGATGCAGTGGAGTTTTTAAAAAGATTGTTTAACAAGATTTTGGAAGGTGAGAGGATGCCTGAGGAATGAAGGAGTGTGCTGGTACTGATCTTTAAGAACAAGGGAGATGTGCAGACCTGCAGTAAGTACAGGGGAATTAAGTTGATCAGTCACAACATGAAGTTATGGGAAAGAGTAGGGTTTGGGAGTCCCAAAGCTTTAGAAACAGCTTTATAACCTTTTCCAGACTGATGCCCATACTTTGTATATGTATATTATATATGTATATGACCCTGAACACGCCGCATGATCTGAGGTATCTGTGGATCTACTTACTGGCTGAAATTTTGTCAGAAAGAAATAATAGATAGATATTGACAATAGTCCAAATTCAAAGTGTCCCAGTGTGATTGTCACACCGCTCTGCTGACTGCACCACCCTCAGGTGCCTGCCCTGCATGGTGCATTTCTCAAACCAAGAAGTGATACTACTCATCAGGACACTTTCATTGGTGCAGTTGAATAAAGACCTCAGCACCAGAGAGGGTGATTTAAAATCTCTTAAGCGTCTCAGGTGGTATAGACGCTACCTGGCCTTCATCAGGGTGACGATCCCAGCCAACATGTCCATGTGGGCCCCACATGGGTTTTATTTGGATTATATGGGCATCACGTGGGCATGGGGTCAGAGTGGACACCTTTTAGAGTGGGCTGAATGTGGGCCCCAGTTAGGTTGCTCATTTTGTTTATTCGACTGCCCTGTATGGGCCATATTTGGGCTATATTTAGCTATATTATTCAATTAATGATAAATTCAACTGATATGTTTTTTGTGTTTTATATGATCGAAACAACATTTTTAACGATAACATAGTATGACCTTTAGTTAAAAAAAAAAAAAAATCGCTTGTGCAGCTCACAGAGTCTCCCATTGGCTCATGTGTTCCCGCCTTCTCATTCTGAAGAAAGGTCATCACTCACTACCACACATCACCTGATCGACCTGACCTGACCTGACCTGGATAACCTGACATTTCTGTCACGGTAAGAAATTATCTTTTGTTTTAAATTAATAACATTTTACTGTTGTTTTTATTTAATGTAAACTTCTGAAAGATTTGTGGTAATTAAAGTTACAGGCACGATATATTGAAGGTCAGTGTGGAGATTGAACTGGTTTACCTCAGAGATAAACACCTGTGGAGCAACTGAACATTCTCAACGATTAGCAGATAACTAGGAAATTGTCTACTAAAATGAGGAAATAACGACTTTTCAAACCATTTCCACCCGTGTTTTCTCCATATAGTGTCCTCATGATAACAGGAGGGTGAAACAGTAAAAACAGTGTGGAGTCTCTTTCTCTTTACTACCTTTATACATAATCTATTTTTATAGTAATTATTTTTGAGAGACTTTTATTTTGACGAGCAGACTGAGTGCATGGAGAGCGCGCGCAGGTGAAAGAAAGTGAAAAAGTTGGCAGAATTGAGTGTCGTGTCACGTCTGAGAAGCTGTTCTATAAAGTTTCTTTAAGAGAACTAACTTAGATCGGAGCTTTAGTCGGATAAAGGACAGCACTGTTTTGTGGACTGTAAGTGTTTCACAGTTGAAGACTGCGTTTTGTGTTCCTGAGAAGCTCAGCCGCTGCTGGAGTGAAGCAGTAACTTTATGCAGCTGCAGACACACTCGTGACTGCATATCTCCATATCCATACTCCATATCAGCTGCTGTATATATTCGGGATGTGAAGCACTGTTTTGAGAGGATTTGATTTTGAGTTTACTCTGCCATCCAAACGACATCTCAGCTGATTCGTCTCAAAAGTGATTCGTTGTTATTCCCTCCTATGTGATTCATTTGATTTATTCATTTGCCACTGAAAGAGGCAATTAAATTACATCCTCGAGTTAATTGCAACGCACGCTACGTCAAGACAACGTATTTCCACTCAACATTCTACAGACTGGTGTTTCCTATTTATTCTTCTGGGATATTGTGGTTTGATGGACGATACAGTTGAGTCATAGAACTTAAAGTGAACTGTGGTCAGAGGTGGTAAAAGTACACACATCTATTACTTAAGTAGAAGTACAGTTTCTCATGTTTTAAAATACTCGGGTAAAAGTTGAAGTACTGATTATACTTTTTTACTCAAGTGAAAGTTTTTTACTTATGTACTTAAGTAAAAAGTAGTTATAACTTCTACCTGTTTTAGCTTTTAACTGGACCTCACATCATATTAATATTAGATAGATAGATAGATAGATAGATAGATAGATAGATAGATAGATAGATAGATCGATCTTTATTGTCATTGCATAGTACAGGTACATATATATATATATATAATCATAGACATTTTACAGATTTGAATGATGAATTGTTTTTATCTGTACGATCAATAAAGACAGTAATTTAAGTTTGTGTCGCCATTATGAGGGAAAAACCCCACAAAACGCCCCCCAGAGGGTAAATTGTGTAAAACATGGCGGATTTGGTGTTTGATTTGAGACTTGGCGCAGAAATAAAACAAAAGTTTACTGATTACAAATATTTTTTATCTGGATTTTATTTATTTATTTTATATCTAAGTAAAGAAGGGACGTTCTGAATAAGTGTATGTTTTGCCGAAGGTTTTAATTTCTTTTATATTTAGTTTTTTATTTATGTATTTACATTTTTTTTTATAAAAATAGTAAAAACAGAAATGCTCTGAATTGATAGCGTTAATAAAATTTAGTTCCTTTTAAAATAATTTGAATTTTGACACAATACAAAACTAATTAAAATGTTGTTACTGAATGAATGTATCCAGGCTGAAGATCCACATATAGAACACAAGCAGAGAAAAGATGATGATGATCAGGAATGTGTTTGTTCTCAGTCATGTTCTCATCACTGACTCCCTCTGTCTCATCCACATTAACCCCAAACTTCTTACTGCTTCTGCCTGCTGATTCTTATCTCCATAAACTAGTCTACATCTGTGGTGAGTGAGGGTCAGGACTTTATACACCAGCGGAGTGAAAAAGACACGCAGTAACAGGAAATCAGTTGTTCGGCTGAAATCGATGCGCAGTGAAAATAAAAATAATATTTCACCAAATCAATGAATTAAAACTAAAGTAAGAGCCGGGTTTGAAAATGTAAGAAGTAAAAAGTACAGATATTTGTGTAAAAATGTAATGAGTAAAAGTTAAAAGTTGTCTGGAAAATAAATAGTGGAGTAAAAAACTGATACCAGAAAAAATCTACTGAAGTACAGTAACAAAGTATTTGTACTCCGATACTTCCTCCTCTGATTGTGGTTGAACATGTCACAAGCGTTTTGTGTGTGAAATTGTGAATGCTCATTGAAAACTGCTATTTTCTCACTGTTTTTCAATGTTTTGAATGTGATTGTGTTCCAAAAGGTAAATGTAAGTGGGGAAATTTAATTCTAAGTAAAGTTCTAAGTAAATTTTGAATTTAAAGGAAAATAAGAGAGTTTTCTTTGAAGAACAAAAAAAGGGTTTTCTTTACTAATGTGTTTGACTCTATACTGAATATATTGAAAGTGATTGTGTTTGGGTGACAGTACAAAAAACTGTAATACACGCAGTATATTTGTTTATGTAACTTCATTTATTTTTCTTTGTTGTTTTCATTCTTTTGAGTAATTGAGACTAATTCTTGTTTAAGAAATTATATATAAAAAATAAACAAGGTTTATATTTCTTTATAATTACCTGAAGTGTGATATTTAAGTGAAGTCTGTCAGGGAGTTAGGGTATCTCCCTTAATAGACTTGGGGAGGGAGGAGTATGTGAACTTTTGAGATATAATTCTGTCTCACATATTTTTACTTCAGAAGGCTTGCTCGTGACATTAAACTAACTGAAGCCTACCCTTGTCAGTCTGTAGGTCCATTCACCCATAAGGTAGGAAACAACATACATAATCTATTTTGTACAGAGACTAAAAGCACTGGGGGCGGGGACAAAGATCCTTTCGTTACTCAGTCTTCCAGGGCAGCACTAATTCATTCCCTTACTATACGAGAATAATTGTTCCCGTTACATATACAATACACAGAGAAAAGCTCTGAGGAACATTATTTTAATGTGATTTAGGTGAAATATGTAGAGGTGATAAAAAACGTTCATATTTATATCATTTCTAAACATTACTAAAATGATGATACGTTATGATTACGTTAAAGATAATAAACATCATTTTGCGCTGTTCAGAAAGTCAGAGTGCAGTACAGCTGGAAGTGTAAGTCATATGACCTATAGCTAGGGCTGCACAATTAATCATATTTTATCCCGATCACTGTTTTTGCCTCTGTTTAATTAAAGGAATACTCCACCCTGAGATGAAAAATATCTTATAAATTACTGATCCTCAAGGCATCTATACAGTGTCTGAGAGCTCAACACACTGCAACTGAAGAAAACACATGCAAATAGAAAAAAAACACCGGCAAATAATAAAAAAAAAAAAAACAACGTTATCAGTTTGACAACACATGTGCTGCAAACCCCCACAACACAACTAAACACAGAAACACGCTACAAATCCTCACAACTCAACCAAACACAGAAACACGCTGCAAATCCTCACAACACAAACAAATAGCACAGATCACAAAATAAATGTTTCAAGGGGACCACAACAAGTGACAAACCCATGTTCAATGTCTATTCGTCAGTGGTGTTGATGTGTGTCGATGACCTGAAAGGTGAGTTGTTTGTTTATTTTATCATTGTTTGTTTATGATTCCTTGGTCTTTTGGATATTATTATCCTAAATAATCTGATGAAATACACAATTAACTGTAAAATGTTATATTAACTGGCAAAGCCATCAGGATGTTCAAATAAACAAAAAACTCACCTTTCAGATCATCAACACCACCACTGATCAATAGACACTGAACAAGCAGTCCCAGGGTCGTCACTTGTTGGGGTCCCCATGAAACTTTTATTTTGTGATCTGTGCTATTTGCAGTGTAAATGAATTGGTTGTGTTGTGAGGATTTGCAGGACGTTTCTGTATTTAGTTGCGTTGTGAGGATTTGCAGCTCGTGGTGTTTAACTGATGAAGATGTTTTCTTATTTTGCTGGTGTTTTTTCTATTTGCATATGTTTTTTTCAGTTGCAGTGCGTTGAACTTTCTGGACCTCGTGATCCGAGGTGTGACTTACATCTTTCAGCTGATCAGATTCATTGTTCAATCACTGGCTTTTGGCAATGACCAAATATTCGTTTAAGTTCAGACGCAAGGTTGATATTTTAATTGTTACGTTCATAAGTTTTGGATTCCATGACTGGTCCCCCGGCATAAGTTATTACTGTGTGAGGCAGAGGTGGGGAACAATTCACTGATGAGATTCTAGAAAATGTCTTAATTATATTGATGCATGTTTTTTTTAGATGCTGCTGTGAATGGTAGTATTTTAAAATGTACTAAATTGCCTTTTCTGTCTTCTCTTTCTTTACTGTTTTGTAGGTGTGCAGCCGAGGAATCTGCATAGACCTACCAGTGAAATATTCTACTTTAGTAATTCTGTTATTCCTGTTTCCTGTTTTTTTTTTTTTACTTGAATTAATTTAAATGAAATGTGATTTACACATTCTGAGTTGAAGTCATTTATTTTTTTAATCATAGAGCAGCACATAAAATCAGGCACAGTTTTACATTGTAACTGAGGTTTGAAATGGTTTGACAGTGGATTTTCTATAGTAAGATTAAGTACACATTAAGTTCACCCACAAAATCAATCATAAAATTAATAAATGGGACCCAATTCTCACCCACTGTGGTCCCATAACAACTCCATAAAGGGGACATTTGTGGGTTGACCCATGATTAAATCATGTGGCCCCATTAGGGTCCTTTTTGTAGCCCCATTTTTAACACCTATTTGGGACCCAAATAGGCCCATATAAAATACACCAATATCAGTGGCCCCTCTGGGCTAACACAAATGGGGCCCATGTGGAGCCGATGGACAAATTTCTCTGGACCCCATTAGGGTTGCCCATGCAGGGCCAAAGTGACAGCCCATCAAAAACCCACATGGGACCAACATTAAAATCTTGGCTAGGATGTGACAGGACCAACACAGGTCCTGAGTGATGTGAACATCTAAGTATTCATTCCTGTTTAAATCCCATTTACATTTGTGAATTAAATTAATTTGTGCGAAATCTATGAACAAATAAAAATGGAGAATGATGATAGAAAAGAATGAAGAGTGATAGATGATGAAGTCATGTCTCTCATGAAGCTCAACCACTAAAGATCAGGCACAGTGGCAGACAACCAATCAGATTTCACTTCCTGAAAATGTCTGAGCCAATGATGTTTGCGGATGTAGAACTCGAGCCCGTTGGCCCCGCCCACTGCTTTTGTGATCTGTTTTTGTACTTATAGACTTCCGTCACGCGCTCCGGTCTGAAGTTAATGTTGGGCGCGCGAGATTTTCTCCACATCGACGTTCCTTTCGCCGTTATAAATCTATCGCGCGCGAGCTTCAACCCCGTTTTTGTCCCGGATTTAGCGGATTTTTACCCAAAGGTGAGATACAGTGAAATGTAGCAGCTGAGCTGCTCGGGGAACAGCTAGTGCAGGGGCGTAGCCATCATGTCAAAAGTGTGGGGACGAGATGTCTAGTGTTACCTGTTTGTTTGTTTTTTCAGTTAACCTTGTATAATTGACAGGTTTTATTTGTAATCATTTTTTTTGCTTTATATAAAATATATGTGATTATAAAACAGAAAGAAAGAAATACAGCAGCTTGCCACTGGGACAGGACCCTTAAAAGGACATCTTTGTACCTTATTTACTTAAAAAATTTATAGTTGTACACTAAGGTACACATTGGTACTCTAAGGTAGTCATGTGTTCCTTTTTGAGTATAAAGTACAAAAATGTCCTTATAATAGTACTAAGATAATGGTACTTGTTTACATAATTTATATTTCAGATTGTATGTTGTGTATGCACAGTACATGACACACAGTAATGGAGACTTGCACATTCAAATAATACTTCATTTTGTTCTCTTCTACAGTCCATGTTTCAGGAATAAAACAACTCATTTAAAACAAACTATTGAGAGAAAATATGTATTGAACTCAACTGAGAAACATGTCAAGACCCGATATCAATAATACCTGCCTACTTCTACAGCAGCCAACTCTGTCAGATGCCCCCTGTTCTGTATACAAAAAAATACAAATCAGTCTGATTAGTCCAAGTTAAAATATATAAGAAATATCTAATCATAGACAGTGCTGTAAATAATCTGTCCTTACATCTGAAGCCTCATTGAAACGTTCTGCCTCATTCACTCTCAACTCAGAATTCTCTTCTGCCTCACTGCTGGACATTAACCAATATTCTGTATCCTAAATTGTTTTTTAACACTTTAGTATGGGGAACATATTCACTATTAACTTTGACATTTGCCTCAAACTCTTAATTTACTGCTTATTAAGGTAGTGGTTGTAGTTAAGTGTAGATATTAGGATTAGGATTATGGGATGCAGAATGTGGTCATAAAGAATAAGGAATTAATATGTGCTTTCTAAGTCGCCTACTAATAAACAGCCAATGTGCAGTTGTTCATCATACTAATGTGTTACATATTTATTTCTATATTTTACTAATTACATTTTTTATGATTGGTCCATATATAATTCTACAAACACTTGTGTATTAATAGATTATACATTATAAAATGTAAAAAAAAAAAAAAAAAAACCTGCAATAGCAGCCAGGTGTTAAAAGCCACATCTGATCTCACCTGTAAAGTTTCTTGTGTAACATCCTGAATCTGCTCTGACAAACCCAGGCTGTCTGTTTCTTGCTCATTCTTGACAACACATAAAAACGTAAAATTAGTGCAATAATGAAAGAGCAGCTCATAAAATAAAGATCAGTTCCTATCAGCATACTGTAACGGCTCCCCTGTCATCTACCCTCATTCACTGGACTACATTACCCATCATCCTTTGTACCCCCCGTCATCCACCATGTTTGTTTCCCGTCTTCACCTGTCTGTTGACCAGGACCCTATTTGTACTCATCACCACTGTCTTCACTCAGTGTCGGTTATCAAAATCAAATCAAATCAAATTTTTATTCATCACATACATACAGGGTACGACATGCAGTGAAATGCTTTATACGACGGTCCGGCAAGAGGGGAATAGGGAGGGCAAATAAATAAAGTATAAAAACTATATAGAATAGAATTATCGTCTTTACTCGGTTGTACATGTGTGTGATTTACCTGCTCCTTATTATTAAAATCACATCTTTAATGTTACTATTCGTGTCCTTGTGTCTCCGTGTTCATACTGTGACACACAGAGTTACACCTGCTGTCAAATCTCACTTCAACATTATCTTTATTCTTATTGGAAGGGTTTTGATATCCCGCGTGTTAAAACAAAAGACGTTATAAAGAGTTTAAGGAAAATACACAGAAAAAGTGAACGTTTGTCCAAGCAGCTATTTTTCTTTATAATTCTTTAAATCCTTTAAAACCTGTGCCTGGGACATGTCCCCCGCATCCCCCGTGTAATCTACGCCCCTTAGCTAGTGGACATTCTGGAGCCATGAACCGTTTTTTCCTTTATTCCTCTTTAGGAGAACCTCCACACACTCTTCCTACTGCTGCTGCTCCTGGATCAAAGGTACACTTTATTCATGTGTCCCATCTTTCCCGGTTTCACAAACTTCAAGCCAAAAATCTGAGCGACATAACATTGGACCAATGAAATTTCCAAACGGAAAAACGCACCTCACCTGTGTTCTGAGCTGCACGGCTTCGGGAGAAAAAACTTCCACCGGTGGCGCACGAAGATGACAAAAGATAAACTCCCGAGAGAAATAAGCGGAGGAGGAAAGAAAACTCGTTTTTTTACTATCACTCCTGTACACTACGTGTCCCTAAACTTTAACATTTTTACTTTTTCTTCTTTGCTTATCTTAATTTTCGTCACAATCTTCGCTCTCTGGCTTCTCTTCGCCATCTAGCAGCGGCGTCTCGAGCTCATACCTCAATTTTTTGCTCATGTAACAAAGAAAAAAATCGACCGAGTGACGCTCGTACATCGGAAAACTCGTACATTAATGCACTTGTAGGTCAAGATACCACTGTAGTGGTGAAAGGAAGGAGGAAGACAGTGAACAATGACTTACTTGGTCGGCTACTGTTTAGATACAAGCCGTTGTAGCGCGTTGAGTCTGGGTGAAGGGAGAGCTCGCTAACTCCGGTTGCAACAGAAATCATATATCCAAAACTCGTGCTTTTTTATTTTTCTTGGCAACAGCGTTATGGGTAAGTCAAAGAAACTTAGAAATGATCATCAGAAAATAATAAGGACATAATCCTCAGTCTTGAACACACACAGTAATACTGGAAAAATGCAGTGCCAGGCTATTCCCAAAATACCGCTATGCTCCTAATTGAAGCGCAACATGTTGCATTTAGTGTCTTTTGTGAAGTTCATTAGTTTTAGTGTAGACATGTGCGGCTTATTTATGTTAAAAATAAAAATCTTTGTCCAATTCAGTGGGTGCGCTTTATAGTCCAGAAATTACGGTACCTGTATGTCTTTCTTCACCACATCCATAAACCTTCTCCTTGGCCTTCCTCCTTCCCGGTGGCTCCATCCTCAGCATTCTCCTACCAATATACCCCATGTCCCTCCTCTGCACATGTCCAAACCATCTCAATCTCGCCTCTCTTACCTTGTCTCCAAAACGTCCTATATACGTTGCCCTTCTAATAAACTGGCTAATATACTCGCGGTCCCTGGCAACACCTTACAGTCGCCAATCTCCTTCAGGTTGCATCTCCTACATAGAACATAGTCCACCTGTGTGCACCTTCCTCCACTCTTATACGTCACTCTATGATCCTCCTTCTTCTTAAAATACGTGTTCACTGCCATTTTCATCTTTTTAGCAAAAATCTACCACCTTTCACCTTCCACATTCCTCTCCCTAATTCCATACCCACTTATCACTTCCTCATCACCAATGTACCCTTCACCCCCATGCCCATTAAAGTCTGCCCCATTTACCAATCTTTCATTACTAGGTTCACCATCTTCCACTTCATCTAACTCACTTCAGAATTTTTCCTTCTCCTACATTTAGGTAGGTGATTTTCAGCTGAAAGCGAGGTACATGCTAACATAGTTGATTGAAAATGCCCTCATAGGCCATTAGGAGGAAGTAGGTTGCTGCTTTTGACAGCCACAGATAATTTCTTGCAGTCGTCATCAATGTATTGTTGTCCCAACCACAGGGATTTTCACACATCATTTGGAAGACAGCATGCAGATCAGCTCAGTAGGTACTGATTGTTTGCACTTTGTCTAATGAGAGCTACTATTAGCAAATGTTCTGAATCAGACATTTATTTTGCTTGAACATAGTTTCAAGTAGCTTTGTGATCGTGGACTGAACCCTGTTAAGCTCTGATGTTATCACAGAAGCACAACAGGTTCCACAGTCTTTTTCTCTGTCTCCTGGAATTGAAAATAAGATGATATAATGCTGCTTGGTCTGGTACTGGGAAAACTCCTCCACCTTGAAGACATAACTATCTGGGATTTTGGAAGATTTTATACAAGTATTAAATAGTTAAAGGTTTTCTAAAACACCTCAAAATACCTCTCATTTAACTTGTTTCAAACCATATCAGATTACTATAGCAGACATTTCTGATAACATGCAAGACCAAATCTAATATTATTTCAGTACCGTTGAACCCGGTTATGTCGCCGGCCTAGGGGACGCCAAAAAGCGTCAAGATAACTGATGATCGAGATAAATAAAAACCAATATGGCGGCAATATATTACCGTGCTTGAAATATCTTTATGTATTTAAATTTTCAAAACATCGGCTTAGTAGGGTTGGCGAGTTAACCGAGATCGAGATAAGTGGCTTCAACTGTATATTTCATCATTTTATTTTGTTTTCCAGATGCACCACTGCTCAGATTGTGGGAAGAGTTTTACTAAAATTGCTGTTCTGAAAAGACACCAACGTATCCACACAAGAGAAAAACTGTATCACTGTGAACAGTGCGGGAAGAGTTTTAATCGCCAGGGTAATCTCAAAGAACACCAACGTATCCACACAGGAGAGAAGCCGTATTACTGTGAACAGTGTGGAAAGAGTTTTAATCGTCAGAGCAGTCTCAAAAGACACCAGCAGATCCACATAGGAGAGAAGCCGTATCAGTGTGGGCAGTGTGAGAAGAGTTTTACTGATCAGAGTAGTCTCAAAAGACACCAGCGTATCCACACAGGAGAGAAGCCGTACTACTGTGAACATTGTGGGAAGAGTTTTACTTATCAGAGTAATCTCAAAAGACACCAGCATAACCACTCAGAAGAGAAGCCGTATTACTGTGAACATTGTGGGAAGAGTTTTAGTCATCAGAGGCATCTCAAAATACACCAGTGTATCCACACAGGAGAGAAGCCGTATCACTGTGAACAGTGTGGGAAGAGTTTTACTCATAAGAGTAATTTTAGAATACACCAGCGTGTCCACACAGGAGAGAAGCTGTATCACTGTCAACAGTGTGGGAAAAGTTTTAATCGTCAGAGTCATCTCAAATCGCACCAGAGTATCCACACTGGAGTGAAGCCGTATTACTGTGAACAGTGTGGGAGGAGTTTTAATCGTCAGAGTCATCTCAAATCACACCAGCGTATCCACACAGGAGAGAAGCCGTATCACTGTAAACAGTGTGGGAAAAGTTTTACTCAGCACGGAATTCTCAGATTACACCAGCGTATCCACACAGGAGAGAAGCCGTATCGCTGTGAACAGTGTGGGAAGAGCTTTAATCATCAGAGTAATTTTAAAATGCACAAACGAATCCACACAGGAGAGAAGCCGTATCACTGTGAACAGTGTGGGAAGAGTTTTAGTGCTCCGAGCACCCTCCTCAGCCACCAGCAGAGTCATACAGGACAGAAGCTGTACATCTGTGGACAGTGTGGACGGAGCTATGTTTATCAAAGCTCATTATGGAACCACAAGTGCTCTAACATACAACCATAAACTCCTGAATTTAATTTGTAAAACAAATCTTCTTCTTAAATTTCTTATTTGAAGGGATGTAAAGGGAAATTGTACTGTAAATATTGGGGAACTTTAAATTGTAATGTTAATGTTAATGATCTCTAACAAACTGGACACCTTTCCAAGCCATCAGAACATTGTTGGTCCATCTACAGTTACACTACAACTACACTTTATGGCAACATGTATGGGGCTACCTGAGCATCTCACCCATATGTGCTTTCTGAACATTATCTGATGGATCGGCTTCCAGTTCATGGTCCCCTGAGCACAGTGTTACTGATTTACTGCAAACTTGAGCTTGATCACACGGTTACACAGCAAGATCAGGGAATAGATTTTTGTTGTATATGTCTGAACCTATAAGAATTAAAGTGCAGACAAATCTCACCTTAAGTCTTTTTTAAATCTAAAATGTTAAATGTATAACCTTTAGGTATTTTGCACCAACGTTCATTTTTTGTGTTTCTCTAAATTCAAATAAGTTTATTAGTCAACTGTAAGGTTTGGTTGAGGAGTGGTAATTGTATGGGGCTGTACTTTAGGGTTAAGACTCAGCCTTTAGCGTACCTAAACATTTTGTACAATGCTATGCTTCTAATATTGTGAGACAGTCCTTTATTAATCCAGCATGACTGTGCCACGGTGCACAAACTGAGGTTCATAAAGACATGGTTGGATGAGTTTGGTGTGGAAGAACTGAACTGGCCTGCACAGAGCTCTCATCTCGACTTCACTGAACACCTTTGAGATTAAGGTGAATGTTAAAAGTTGATTATTCTAAATGGACTGTATGAGTCTCGGTGTTATTATAAAAGTCTTCAGCAACTTTTTTTTGTGATTATTTCATGAACAGTTCACTTATTTTTCTCTTGCTATTGTTTGTTAACTTATACTTTATTTTTTTCTAAGGAAGAAAATAGAATTGCTGGTGATAGAAACAATGTTTTGATTCTATATCATATATGATTATGAAATATCAACAAATCATCATTGTTATTTACTAAATTAAATTTCAGTATTAACAAAATTCTATTGTACAGGAAGAATAAAATGGAAAGCAATCAACTTTAATGTGGGAGCATTAAAATCTGTGTTTCCAGGGACCAACTGTGACACAACTGTGAGTCTCAGTCTAGAACTGTATGCAGTTCTCACTGCTCTGAATACAAGAACACCCGAGCTTCATCACCACATGGAAATAGAAATTAATTAATAACCAAAATAACTCAAATCTAATGGATATTTACACTACATGCTGCATACAAATTTTAGACAACTAATTTCCACTTAAATATAAAGAAATATAAAGAAAATGGTGCAATGTGCTTTTTGACCAAGTTAATATGGTTCATTTAAATGCATAGTATAAGCAAACATTACAGGTTTGAATATGTGTGCAGCTCAGTGTTGCAAAAACTAAATAATACAGATTTACTTGTATATAAATACACTTTTGCTCCACTATTACATTGGGATTAGTTTACACACTGAAATACCTTATACAAATTGCACAGAGTGGATAGTTTATTAGTCATATTTATCTACATTATAAGTGTAATATGTTGGCAAACATTTCATTATTAAAGCCAGCGGTGGCAAAGGTTCACACATCCTTCACTCAGTAGAAGTACAGATACTCATGTTTTAAAAAGACGGGCTCGGTTTTGGTGAAGAGGTGCTGGATGATTGTGGAGCTACTGCAGGAGTGATGAGGGAGACAGTTAGAAAGGTACTTGGTGTGACATCTGGAAATAGAAAGGAAGACAAAAAGACGTGGTGGTGGAATGAGGAAGTGCAGAAGAGCAGAAGGAAAAAGGAAGAGTTTGGAGAAACAGAATTGGGATCGACAGAGTGATGAGAAAAGTAGGCAAAAGTACAAGGAGATGCAGCAGCAGGTGAAGAGGGATGGAAGGAGAAAAGTATTTGTAGCGATTGGTCAGGCAGAGAGACCGAGCTGGGAAGGATGTGCTGCAAGTTAGAGCAGTAAAGGATGGAGATGGAAATGTGTTGACTAGTGAGGAGAGTGTGTTGAGAAGATGGAGGGAGTATTTTGAGCAGCTGATGAAAATAAAAAAAGGGTGGGTGGCATAGAGATGGTGAAGCAGGAAGTGGATAGGATTAGTAAGGAGGAAGAGTGGAAAGTCGGTTGGATCAGATGAGATATTGGTAGAAGCATGGAGATGTTTAGGAGATGCAGTGGAGTTTTTAAAGCGATTGTTTAACAAGATTTTGGAAAGAGAGAGGATGCCTGAGGAATGGAGAAAGAGTGTGCTGGTACTGATCTTTAAGAACAAGGGAGATGTGCAGACCTGCAGTAAGTACAGGGGAATTAAGTTGATCAGTCACAACATGAAGTTATAGGAAAGAGTAGGGTTTGGGAGTCCCAAAGCTTTAGAAACAGCTTTATAACCTTTTCCAGACTGATGCCCATACTTTGTATATGTATATTATATATGTATATGACCCTGAACACGCCACATGATCTGAGGTCTTTGTGGATCTACTTACTGGCTGAAATTTTGTCAGAAAGAAATAATAGATAGATATTGACAATAGTCCAAATTTAAAGTGTCCCAGTGCAATTGTCTCAACGCTCAGCTGAATGATCCACCCTCAGGTGCCTGCCCTGCATGGTGTATTTCTCAAACCAAGAAGTGATACTACCCATCAGGACACTTTCAGTGGTGCAGTTGAATAAAGACCTCAGCACCAGAGAGGGTGATTTAAAGTCTCTTAAGCGTCTCAGGTGGTATAGACGCTGCCTGGCCTTCATCAGGGTGACGATCCCAGCCAACATGTCCATGTGGGCCCCACATGGGTTTTATCTGGGTTATATGGGCATCACATGGGCATGGGGTCAGAGTGGGCACTTTGATGAGCTGAATGTGGGCCCCAGCTTAGTCAGGGATGTGCCCCAGTTAGGTTGCCTATTTTGTTTATTCGAGGGCCCTGCCATATTTGGGCTATATTTAGCTATATTATTCAGTTGATGATAAATTCAATTGATATGTTTTTTGCGTGTTCTATATGATCGAAACAACATTTTTTACGATAACATAGAATGACCTTTAATAAAAAAAAAATTTTAATCGCTTGTGCAGCACACAGAGTCTCCCATTGGCTCCTGTGTTCCCACATTCTCAATCTGAAGAAACGATCTCCTGACCTGACCTGACCTGGATAACCTGACATCTCTGTCACGGTAAGAAATTATCTTTTGTTTAAAATTAATAACATTTTACTTTTGTTTTTATTTAATGTAAACTTCTGAAAGATTTGTGGTAACTAAAGTTACAGGCACGATATAACGAAGGTCTCCATTTAGTGTCCTCATGATAACAGGAGGGTGAAACAGTAAAAGCACTGTGGAGTCTCTTTCTCTTCACTACCTTTATAACGTGTATATACACAGAGAAAAGCTCTGAGGAGATTGTGACAATCCTTAACATTATTTTTATGTGTTTTAGGTGAAATAGGTAGAGGTGATAAAAAACCTTTATATTTATATCATTTCTAAACATTAATAAAATTATGAAATTCAAGAGCAAAAACTCTGCATTCTTCAGAATCACTTTCACAGTATTTTTATCTTAAGCACGCTTAGGTTTGTTTAGTGCCACTAAGGCTTTTTGAAGACAAAACATGGTTATAAGAAACTTAAACTAATGTTACAGTGGTCAGTTTATATTCACGGTCCAAAGTGAACCAGTACGAATTTAATAATCGATCTGTGTTCAAGTCCCCGCTAATTATTCTAAACATTAATCACAACAAAGCCTGAAATTCACCATATAGATAGATTTAGCTTTTTGCATGGTATTGTGTAATTTTACATCATTTACTCAGATCAGTTAACAGTTTGGGCAAATGGTGGATTAGAAGGTGCTTATGATTGTGATTTTTTTTTTTGTTTTTACTGATGTGGTAAATGTGGGGATGTGTCAGTGGTGTTGATGTGTGTCGATGACCTGAAAGGTGAGTTGTTTGTTTATTTTATCATTGTTTGTTTATTTATGATTCCTTGGTCTTTTGGATATTATTATCCTAAATAATCTGATGAAATACACAATTAACTGTAAAATGTTATATTAACTGGCAAAGCCAAGGAATCATGATCAGGATGTTTAAATAAACAAAAAACCTCACCTTTCAGATCACCAACACCACCACTGATGAATAGACACTGAACAAGCAGTCCCGGGGCATCACTTGTTGGGGTCCCCATGATACATTTATTTTGTGATCTGTGCTGTTTGCAGTGTAAATGAATTGGTTGTGTTGTGAGGATTTGCGGGACGTTTCTGTATTTAGTTGTGTTGTGAGGATTTGCAGCACATCATGTTTAACTGATGAAGATGTTTTCTTAATTTGTTGGTGATTTTTCTATTTGCATATGTTTTTTTCAGTTGCAGTGCGTTGAACTTTCTGGTCCACCGTGATCCGAGGTGTGACTTACATCTTTCAGCTGATCAGAATCATTGTTCAATCACTGGCTTTTGGCAATGACCAAATATTTGTTTAAGAGTCAAGTTCAGATGCAAGGTTGATATTTTAATTGTTACATTCATGAGTTTTGGATTCCATGACTGGTCCCCTTGCATAAGTTATTACTGTGTGAGGCAGAGGTGGGGAACAATTCACTGATGAGATTCTAGGATATGTCTTAATTATATTGATGCATGTTTTTTTAGATGCTGCTGTGAATGGTAGTATTTTAAAATGTACTAAATTTCTGTCTTCTCTTTCTTTAGTGTTGTGTAGGTGTGCAACCGAGGAATCTGCATAGACCCACCAGTAAAATATTCTACTTTAGTAATTCTGTAATTCCTTTTTCCTGTTTTTTTTTTACTTGAATTAATTTAAATTAAATGTGATTTACACATTCTGAGTTAAAGTCATTTATTTTTTTAAACAAAGAGCAGCACATAAAATCAACTAAAATTAGTTCTTTGTTTGGTCAGGCACAGTTTTACATTGTAACTGAGGTTTGAATTGGTTTGACAGTGGATTTTCTATAGTAAGATTAAGTACAAATTAAGTTCACCCACAAAAATCAATCATTAAATTAAAAATGGGACCCAATTCTCACCTACTGTGGTCCCACAACAACTCCATAAAGGGGCCATTTGTAGGTTGATTCAATCATGTGGGCCCATAAGGGTCCTTTTTATAGCCCACTTTAGCCCATATAAAGAACACCTAACACCTATTTGGGACCCAAATAGGCCCATATAAAGAACATCTATATGTGTCCCACTTAGAGCCAACCATGGACCCATCAGTGGCCCCTCTGGGCTAACACACATGGGGCCCATGTGGAGCCGATGGACAAATTTCTCTGGACCCCATTAGGGATGCCCATGCAGGGCCCAAGTGACAGCCCATCAAAAACCCACATGGGGCCCACATGGAAATCTTGGCTAGGATGTGACAGGACCAACACAGGTCCTGAGTGATGTGAACATCTAAGTATTCATTTCTGTTTAAATCCCATTTACATTTGTGAATCGAATTAATTTGTGTGAATCTCCGTTTATTTGTAAACCGAAATCTATGAACAAATAAAAATGGAGAATGATGATAGAAGAGAATGAAGAGTGATAGATGAAGTCATGTCTCTCATGAAGCTCAACCACTAAAGATCAGGCACAGTGCCAGACAACCAATCAGATTTCACTTCCTGAACATGTCTGAGCCAATGAAGTTTGCGGATTTAGAATTCGAGCCCATTGGCCCCGCCCACTGCTTTGTGATCTGTTTTTGTACCTATAGACTTCCGTCACGCGCTCCGGTCTGAAGTTAATGTTGGGCGCGTGAGATTTTCTCCACTTTCCGCGCGTGCACATCGACGTTCCTTTCGCCGTTATAAATCTATCGCGCGCGAGCTTCAACCCCGTTTTTGTCCCGGATTTAGCGGATTTTTACCCAAAGGTGAGATACAGTGAAATGTAGCAGCTGAGCTGCTCGGGGAACAGCTAGTGGACATTCTGGAGTCATGAACCTCTGCATTTTTCTTCCAGTGTCCTGATTCTTTACACCTCTGATCATGAAATCAGAGTCCAGACGGAGATCTTTAGGAGAACCTCCACACACTCCTGCTGCTGCTGCTGCTGGATCAAAGGTACACTTTATTCATGTGTCTCATCTTTCAGTGTGGTTTGCAGGGCAAAGATACATCATAATGTATTTTAAAATTATATCACAATAAACTACTGTTTTTTTATTTATATAAAAAATCCTTTTACAAGGAAACACGAAATTTCTCCCCAAATCTTTAATCAATTGTCCTATTTGATCTGTTCTTCAGCTTTTTACTCAGTTGATAAAGTAAACAATGTTTGAGACCAACAGCTTTTACACATGCAACCAGTTAACAGATCACATATTCACATGCGTATCCCAGTGATCTCCCAGAGGAAGTTTAGTTTTAAAGTAAAGTATTAAGTGGCGACTGCAAGTTTGTTTAGTTTCTGCCTCGCACTTTAAGATCATTTATTAGTATTACTTTTGAAAATTAGAACCATGTTTCCACTGTGTTGAGTACTAGTGTAGCCTGGAATCACAGTGTTGATGGACCCTAAGAGAACAGGTGGTCTTAGCCTAAAAGGCATCTATTATCAAAATAGGCCAACACAACTACATCTGCTCGAATACACCCCGTTTAATCAGAGCAGAAGCCTGTATGTCAACATAAGCAGTGTTTACATGTGATTATAACAGGAGACAACATACAGCGGGTAAAATAAGTATCAAAAACATCACCATTTTTCTCAGTAAATATATTTCATAAGGTGCTATTAATATTGTTAGATTTGTATTATTTCCCATGTGATCAACAATGCCCGTGGTGTCTTTTCTGATCAGGGAAGAATCACAGCACACAGAATGGAGCAATGTTCTTCTTCAGTTTATTGCAGATAACAGACAAGTAAATATACACTGAAAAAAAAACCTGACTTAAAGCTGTTCCTGATTGGGTAAGAAGACATAGCAACTAGAGATGTGTGAGTCCAGATAAAGACTTTCTGTATACCTTACATACTCACATCGGAAAGATCCTATAGACATTAAACAGATAACATAAGAATGTGTTTAGAGAACCAGTGTGAAACCATCTTAACAGTAACAGACCAGAAATCCAGACATACAAAGATATAAAACCATTCAGAACATTCAGAAGTTTAGAAATCCTTCCGTTACCAATGCAATTAGTATGTTTGCAACAGTGAGGATGTGAAGGTCTTGAGAAAACTCTTCACTTTTACCCATCATGAGATGTTTCTTGTGTGACACCTTGGTAATGGGACATCTTTATACAAGCCATCAGTTGGGACTGAAGCAGCTGATATTGATTTACAATGACAATAGGCAGGATTGCTTTCTAATTACTGATTGATATCTACTGGTGTTTTGGCTTTTCATTCCTTTTTGCACCTCCCTGTCTTCATGTGTTCAAGTTGTGTGTGTGTGTTATTTCACAACATTACACAACTTCATTTATGGACCAGTATGGTTTGATTCCTTTGTATGTGTGGATTGCATGGGTTGTTACCAACATCTGATCAAGATTTCATGTCACTAGCAGGGGGGAGGGAGAAAAGGACCTGCGCTAAAAAAAAGTTTGTACACTAAACCCCGAAGTGACTTCTTGCCTTCTTCTTCTTCATTCGGCTTCTCCCATTAGAGGCCGCCACAGCGGATCATCTGTTTCCATACCCCCTACCCTCTACATCTGCCTCTTTCCATCCTCAGCATTCTCAGCATTTCCACTACTCTTTCCCATAACTTCATGTTGTGAGTGATCAACGTTATTCCCCTGTAGTTACTGTAGGTCTGCACAGCTCCCTTATTCTTAAAGATCACTACCAGCACACTCCTTCTCCATTCTTCAGGCATCCTCTCACATATCCTGTTAAACAATTTTGTTAAAAACTCCACTGCATCTCCTAAACATCTCCATGTTTCTACCGGTATGTCATCTGGTCCAACCGACTTTCCACTCTTCATCCTCTTAATCACTGCTCTTCACCACCACCGAGCCCCTGTCTGACCTTTTTATCCTATCCTATCCTTAATCCTATCCACTTCCTGCTACACCATCTCCACACCATCCAACCTTCTCTCTCTCATTTTCCTCATTCATCAGCTGCTCAAAATATTCCTCCATCTTCTCAACACATTGGTCCAAAATATCCTACATACTCACTGTCCCTGGCAACACCTTACAGTCAACAATTTCCTTCAGATTGCATCTCCTACATAGAACATAGTCCACCTGTTTGCACCTTCCTCCACTCTTATACGTCACTCTCTGTTCCTCCTTCTTCTTAAAATACGTGTTCACCACTGACATTTTTCTCTTTTTAGCAAAAATCTACCACATCAGCCCTTCCACAATCCTCTCCTTAATTCCATACCTACCATCACCTCCTCATCACCTCTGTTCCCTTCACCTACATGCCCTTTAATGTCTGCGCCAATCACCAATCTTTCATTCCTAGGTTCAACATCTACCACTTCATCTAACTCACAGAATTTTTCCTTCTCCTTAATCTCACAGCCCACCTGTGGAGCATATGCACTGAGGACATTTATCATCTCCCCTTCAACTTCCAGCTTCACCTTCATCACCCTATCAGAAACTCTCTTCACCTCCACTACACTCTTACTGTACTCTTCCTTCAGAAACACCCCTACACCATTTCTCTCTCCATCCACACCATGATAGAACAGTTTAAACACCTCCATTGTTCCTGGTCCTACTCACTTTCCATTTGGTCTCCTAAACACACAACATATCTACTTTTCTCCATCATATCAGCTCTCTCTCCCTTTACCAGTCATAGTACCAACATTTAAAGTACCAACCCGAACCTCCACTGTCTTTCACTTCTTCTTTTTCCGCTGCCTCTGTAGATGTCTTCCTCCTCTCCTTCTCCTCCTTCGGCCAACCGTAGCCCAATTTCCACTGGTACCCTGTTGGCTAACGATACCTGTGGTGGTTGTTGGGCCGGGCCTCGACCGATCTGGTATAAAATTCTGATTTGTGATCTGCATGTTTGATTTGGCACATGTTTTACACTGGATGTCCTTCATAACGCAACCCTTCACATGTATCCAGGGTTCAGACCTGCACTAAGAGAGCACTGACTTGTGCAACACTGGGTCAGAGTATCTTCTTTCCAAATGTATCTAAATTGTGTATGTAGAACACTTTGGTCAGGAACTGTACACATTTACATTTAGGTAGGTGATTTTCAGCTAAGAGTCTGAAAGCGGAGGTACATGCCAACAAGTTGATTGAAAATGCCCTCATAGGCCATTAGGAGGAAGTAGGTTGCTGCTTTTGACAGCCACAGATAATTACCTGCAGTCATCATCAGAGATGTATAGTAACAAAGTAGAACTACTTCACTACTATACTTAAGTACTCAAAGGCCGTATCTGTACTCTACTGGACTATTGTTTTTTTTCTCCTACTTCCACTTTTACTTCAGTACATATTTTTAATGAGTTAAATACCTTTACTCCGCTAGATTTTTTATGTTCTGCATCATTAATCGTTACAATTATAAAAATGTTACGAATCATTCCAAACCCGCATTATTGTCAGGAATCCACCTGACACGCCCTTTTTGGCAGCTGTCATTGCCTCCGCTTTCTATAAAGCTCCAGGCTTCGTTTATTGAACACACCCGAGACTCATTTACTCACTAATCACCTGCTACTATATAAACCCCTCATTCACTCACACTCCTCATCCGTTATTGTATGTATGTGTAGGTTCATGGCTGGCTGTTTCATTGCATGCATTTATTTCTCTTCGTACCTTTTGTGTCTGACTCCTCACTCTCTCCATGGCCCGGATTACCCCGATCCTCCTGGCATCTATGTTCACGGATCTATGTTCACGCGTTTAGCACAACGTTTCACCCGTGACTGCTCAGCGCCACACTTCCTCTCGCGCACCTTGGGATTACCTATTCAGGAACTGCCTTTCACCGGTTCCGGACATTCGTGGGCAGCACTCACGAAGCGCACCACTGGAATATACTTTGCACTGCTAGTATTTATGTTGGTTCTGCCTTGTTTTGTGAATAAACTTTTTATTTCTCTATACTTCTGCTTCCGCCTCCGTATCCCGCATAACAATTATCACTGCCAGAGCAGTAGATGGCTCTGTCACAGGTTTGAATAAGCTGGGTCATCATTAAACGAATCAGACGATAAAAGAAGACAGCGCTGCCTGCCTGCATTGAGAGCACTTTAATTGGTTTTCGACATGGAAAACCCAGAAATTCCGCCTCCAACTCCTTCACTTTTAACTGTTCGTGGCGATAAGGAAGAAGACCACCCGTGGCCCTATTTAGAGTCCATGTTTGCGTTTGTCGGCGTGAAAGACAATTCATATAGAATAAAGTGCTTACTCTGCCTCCCGAAAGATTGCAAAATAATTTCCTTCAAAAATTCACCATTGAATTTGAAGTTTAAGTAGGGAATAAGCTGTGGAGAAAAAAAGCACAAGCAGGGAAGAGAGGAGAGGGCATCAAATGGGAAGGGGAAAACTTGTTCTGTTTGTTTACAAAAAGTTAAGCTCTGTGTTTTTAGGTGTTCTAATCAATTTTGTTTTTACATAAGAAATACTTAACTGTGGCCTTTCTGGCCTTTGAGATCTTTTAGTTGCCCTAACAAGTTGAGGATGAAAAAATGTGCAAGTTCCAAAAAATTACTGCTTGATGCACACTAGTTTAAGAAGGTAATCAGCTGTGGAGAAAAAGGCACAATTTAGGTATTCTTTTCATAACGTTGTTTCAAACCTGTTTGACTGTTTGACACAAAAAAATTTATTTAAAATAAACAAAACAATATGATGTCTTTTGCCTGCTTTCTTCAATAACTACATAACACAATACTTGTACTTTTACTTTCAGTATTTGAGTAGTACATTTTAAAATAAACTACTTGCAATACTTAAAAAATGTTGAATACTTTAGTACTTCCAATTAAGTATGGTGCTTAAAGAGCACTTCAACTTCTACTCAAGACACTTTTTTGATAGAGCACTTGTACTTTTACTCAAGCCTGAGTCTCTAGTACTTTATACATCTCTGGTAGTCATCAATGTATTGTTGTCCCAACCACAGGGATTTTCACACATCATTTGGAAGACAGCATGCAGATCAGCTCAGTAGGTACTGATTGTTTGCACCAGTCCAGATTTTGAGCTTTTGTCTAATGAGAGCTACTATTAGCAAATGTTCTGAATCAGACATGTATTTTGCTAAATCCAAAAGCACCCAAACATTGCTTGAACATAGTTTCAGGTCGCTTTGTGATCATGGACTGAATCCTGTTATGCTCTGTTGTTATCACAGAAGCACAACAGGTTCCACAGTCTTTTTCTCCGTCTCCTGGAATTGAAAATAAGATGATATAATGCTGCCTGGTCTGGTACTGGGAAAACTCCTCCACCTTGAAGACATAAATATTGGAGATTTTGTAAGATTTTATACAAGTATTAAATAGTTAAAGGTTTTGTAAAACACCTCAAAATACCTCTCATTTAACTTGTTTCAAACCATATCAGATTACTATAGCAGACATTTCTGATAACATGCAAGACCAAATCTAAAATTATTACTGTATATTGAATCATTTTATTTTGTTTTCCAGATGCACCACTGCTCAGATTGTGGGAAAAGTTTTACTAAAATTGCTGTTCTGAAAAGACACCAACGTATCCACACAGGAGAGAAGCCATATCACTGTGAACAATGTGAGAAGAGTTTTAATTGTCAGAGTAATCTCAAAAGACACCAGCATATCCACACAGGAGAGAAGCCATATTACTGTGAACAGTGTGGGAAGATTTTTACTCTTCAGAGTAGTCTCAAAAGACACCAGCGTATCCACACAAGAGAGAAGCTGTGTTACTGTGAACAGTGTGGGAAGAGTTTTAATTGCCAGAGTAGTCTCAAATTACACCAGCGTATCCACACAGGAGAGAAGCCGTATCACTGTGAACAGTGTGGGAAGAGTTTTACTCAACAGGGTCAACTCAAATCACACCAGAGTATCCACACAGGAGAGAAGCTGTATTACTGTGAACAGTGTGGGAAGAGTTTTAATGGCCAGAGCAGTCTCAAATTACATCAGATTATCCACACAGGAGAGAAGCCGTATCACTGTAAACAGTGTGGGAAGAGTTTTACTCAACAGCGTCAACTCAAAGAACACCAGCGTATCCACACAGGAGAGAAGCCGTATTACTGTAAACAGTGTGGGAAAAGTTTTACTTATAAGAGTAATTTTAGAATACACCAGCGTGTCCACACAGGGGTGAAGCCGTATCACTGTGAACAGTGTGGGAAGAGTTTTACTCAACGGGGTCATCTCAAATCACACCAGAGCATCCACACAGGAGTGAAGCCGTATCCCTGTAAACAGTGTGGAAAGAGTTTTACTTACCAGAGTAGTCTCAAATCGCACCAGTGTATTCACACAGGAGAGAAGCCGTATCACTGTGAACAGTGTGGGAAAAGTTTTACTCAGCAGGGTAGTCTCAGATTACACCAGCGTATCCACACAGGAGAGAAGCCGTATCACTGTGAACAGTGTGGGAAGAGTTTTAGTACCCGAAAGGCCCTCCTCAGACACCAGCAGAGTCATACAGGACAGAAGCTGTACATCTGTGGACAGTGTGGACGGAGCTATGTTTATCAAAGCTCTTTAAGGAACCACAAGTGTTCTAATATACAACCATAAACTCCTGAAATTAATTTGTAAAACAAATCCTCTTCTTAAATTTATTTGAACGGATGTAAAGGGAAATTGTACTGTAAATATTGGGGAAATTTAAATTGTAATGTTAATGTTAATGATCTCTAACAAACTGGACACCTTTCCAAGCCATCAGAACATTGTTGGTCCATCTACAGTTACACTACAACTACACTTTATGGCAACATGTATGGGGCTACCTGAGCATCTCACCCATATGTGCTTTCTGAACATTATCTAATGGATCGGCTTCCAGTTCATGGTCCCCTGAGCACATTGTTACTGATTTACTGCAAACTTGACCTTGATCACACGGTTACACAGCAAGATTAGGGAATCGATTTTTGTTGTATATGTCTGAACCTATAAGAATTAAAGTGCAGACAAATCTCACGTTAAGTCTTTTTTAAATCTAAAACGTTCATTATTTGTGTTTCACTAAATTTAAATACGTTTATTAGTCAACTGTAAGGTTTGGTTGGTAATTGTATGGGGCTGTACTTTAGGGGTAAGACTCAGCCCCTGAAGTGTAGGGAAATGTTAATTACTTTAGCATACCTAAACATTTTGTACAATGCTATGCTTCTAATATTGTGAGACAGCCCTTTATTTATCCAGCATGACTGTGCCACAGTGCACAAACTAAGGTTCATAAAGACATGGTTGGATGAGTTTGGTGTGGAAGAACTGAACTGGCCTGCACAGAGCTTTCATCTCATTGAGATTAAGGTGAATGTTAAAAGTTGATTATTCCAAATGGACTGTATGAGTCTCGGTGTCATTAAAAATGTCTTCAGGAAAAAATATTTGTTATTATTTCATGAATAGTTCACTTATTTTTCTCTTGTTATTGTTTGTTAACCTATACTTTATTTTTTTTTAAGAAAGAAAATAGAAATGCTGGTGATAGAAACAATGTTTTGATTCTATATCATAATGATTATGATGTATCAACAGATCATCATTGTTATTTACTAAATTAAATGTCAGAAATAGTTTTTTGTAAAGAAAGTATTCTTCAAGTACACCAGTGTATCCACACAGGAGTGAAGTCATATCACTGAGAACAGTGTGGAAAGAGTTTTATCCAACCATCTCATCTTCAAATACACCAGCGTAGCCACACAGGAGAGAAACCGTATCACTGTGGACAATGTGGGAAGAGTTTCACTTTTCAGAGTAAACTGCAACGACACCACTGATCCACACAGGATTAAAGCCCTTTCACTGTAGACAATGTGGAAAGAATTTTAGTCAAGAGGCACATCTTTAGGTGCCTTGTTAACTCAAAAATCATTACTTTTTTTGTTGCCACAGAAATAATTTTGAAATCAGTCGAGTGCTAAAAAAAAAAGATTTCTGAGGTAACAAATGACACTGCAGTGTAATTTTTGTTTTGTTTTACTTTTGTGTACTTTTATTTTTCTCAGAAATCTGTCCAATGATGATCATAATTATTTCAGAGGCAAAAAACTGAATTTTTAGGGGAACAAAAAAAATTGCAATGCAGTCTACACTTGTTACCTCAGAATTATAATTTTTTTGTTATCTCAGAAATCAGTCCAGTGCTGATCAAAATAATTTCTGAGGCAACAACAAAAAAAGATTCTGCAGTTGCAAATAAACTATGACTTCTAAAATAACAAAAAGTGCATTGTTTTTTTTACCTTAAAGTTGTATTTTATTTGTTACAATTAAAAGTATTTCTGAGGCAAAAAAAAGGTTTCTGAGGTAACTAGAAACATTTTTTTTTTTATATACCCCAGAAATCAGTCCAGTGCTAATCAAAATGATTTTTAAGGCAAATAAACAACAACAAAGTAATGATTGGTGAGGTTAGAAAAATGGACACTGGAGTGTACTTTTTTGTCATCTCAGTAGTGTTCTTCTATTTGTTACCTCGGAAATCTGTCCGGTGCTATTTCTGAGGGAACACAAAAAAGTAATGATTACAGTGCATTACACTGCACTGTGTTTTGTTGTTACCTTAGAAGTGTAATTCTTTTTTTTCTTTTTTTGTCAGAAATCAGTCCAATGATAATCAAAATAATTTTTGAGGCAACAACAACAAAAAAGATTTCTGAGTTAATGTAAAGGTACACTGCAGTGTATACTTGTTCCCGCAGAAGTGTAACTTTTTTTGAGAAATCATTTTGTTTAGCACTGGACTGATTTCTGAGGTAACAAAAAAAGGACACTTCTAATCAAAATTAATTCTGAGGCAACAACAACAAAAAAGTTTTCTGAAGTACCAAATAATGTAAGGATTTATAAACTAACAGAAAGTAAGTTGTTTTGTTACCTTAAAGTGTTTTTTTATTTGTTACAATAAAAAGTAATGATTTCTGAAGTAAAAAAAAAAACCTGCAACATACACTGCTTATCAAAATTATTTCTGAAGCAACGAAAAAGGTTTCTGAGGTAACAATAAATAAATATACATTGCAGTGTAACTTAAAAAATGTCCTTGTATTTGTTAACAGAGTAATTAGTTCAGTGCTGATCAAAATGATTTCTCAGGCAACATCAAAAAGATTTCTTGAGTTACAAATAAAGTAAAATGCACTGTATATTATTTGTTACCTCAAAAGTGTACTTTTTTTTTATACCCCGGAAATCATTCATTTGCTAATCAAAATGTTTTTGATGGAACAAAACAAAAAGTGATGAGGCAACAAAAAAAAGAAAAGAAAAAAAGAAAAAAGTGATAAGGCGGCAAAAAATACACAATGATTTATTTGGCAACAAAAAAGTTGTTGCTTTAAAAGTCATTTTGATCAGCACCGGACTTATTTCTGAGGAAACAAAGATGCTGATCAAAATTATTTCTAGGGTAACAAAAAATTACACTGCTGTGTATACTTGTTCCCTCAGAAACCATTCCAGTGCTGTTAAAAATTATTTATCATGCAACATATAAAAGATTTCTTAAATTACATTTTTTGATCAGCACTGGACTGATTCTGAGGAACTTCTGAGGAACACAAACACACTGCAGTGTACTTTTTGGTTACCTCAGAATTTTGCTGAATAGAATTATTTCTGAAGCAACAAAAAAAATCTCTGAGGTAAAAAGAAAGTACAGTGCAGTGTACCTTTTATTTTGTTACATTTCTAAGTGTACTTTTTGTTACCACAGAGGTCTGTTGTTAAGTAACCTAAAACTCTTATTTTATTTGATACAATAAAAAGTAATGATTTATGAGGTAATAAAAAATAATAATCTGCAGTGTACACTGCTGATCAAAATTATTTCTGAGGCAACAACAAAAAAGATTTCTAAGGTAACAAAAAAATATATTGCAGTGTACTTTTTGTTACCTTTAGAGATCAATACAGTGCTGATCAATATGATTTCTGAAGTAACATAAAGTACACTGCAGTGTATACTTGTTTCCTGAGAAGTGTATTTATTTTTATTTATTTTTTGTTACCTCAGAAACCAGTCCAGTGCTGTTAAAAATTATTTCTCAGGCAGCATAAAAAAAGATTTCTTTAATTACATTTTGATCAGCACTGGACTGATTTCTGAGGTAATTAAAAAAAAGTTAGGTAACTTTTTTTGTTACCTCAGAATTTTGCTGAATATAATTTCTGAAGTAACAAAAAGTATGATGTTTTGTTACCTTAAAGGGTTTTTTTTATTTGTTACAATAAAAAGTAATGATTTCTGAAGTAAAATAAAACTGTAACGTACACTGCTGATCAAAATTATTTCTGAGGTAATTAAGAAGGTTTCTGAGGTAACAATCTTCTTCTTCTTTCGGCTGCTCCCATTAGGGGTCGCCACAGCGGATCATCCGTCTCCATACCACCCTGTCCTCTACATCTGCCTCTTTTACACCAACTACCTGCATGTCTTCCCTCACCACATCCATGAACCTCCTTCTTGGCCTTCCTCTTTTCCTCCTACCTGGTGGCTCCATCCTCAGCATTCTTCTACCAATATAATTCATGTCCCTCCTCTGCACATGTCCAAACCATCTCAATCTCGCCTCCCTCACCTTGTCACCAAAACATCCTACATGCGCTGTCCCTCTAATAAAACTCATTTCTAATCTTATCCATCCTCGTCACTCCCAACGAAAACCTCAACATCTTCAGCTCTGCTACCTCCAGGTCCACCTCCTGTCTTTTACTCAATGCCACTGTCTCTAATCCATACAACATCTCAGGTCTCACCACAGTCCTATAAACTTTCCCTTTCACTCTCACAGATACTCTTCTATCACAAATCACTCCTGTCACTCTTCTCCACCCACTCCACCCTGCCTGCACTCTTTTCTTCAGTTCTCTAACACACTCTCCATCACTCTGCACTGTTGACCCCAGGTACCTGAACTCCTCCACCTTCTCCACCTCTTCTCCCTGCAACCGCACCCCTCCACTGCCCTCCCTCTCATTCACACACATGTACTCTGTCTTACTCCTACTGAGTTTTATTCCCCTTCTCTCCAGCGTGTACCTCCACCTCTCCGTGTAAATCCCATTTACATTTGTGAATTGAATTAATTTGTGTGAATCTCCGTTTATTTGTAAACGGAAATCTATGAACAAATAAAAATGGAGAATGATGATAGAAGAGAATGAAGAGTGATAGATGATAAAGTCATGTCTCTCATGAAGCTCAACCACTAAAGATTAGGCACAGTGGCAGACAACCAATCAGATTTCACTTCCTGAAAATGTCTGAGCCAATGATGTTTGAGGATTTAGAACTCGAGTCCCGCCCACTGCTTTGTGATCCGTGTTTGTACCTATAGACTTCTTTCACGCGCTCCGGTCTGAAGTTAATGTTGGGCGCGTGAGTTTTTCTCCACTTTCCGCGCGTGCACATCGACGTTCCTTTCGTCGTTATAAATCTATCGCGCGCGAGCTTCAACCCCGTTTTTGTCCCGGATTTAGCGGATTTTTACCCAAAGGTGAGATACAGTGAAATGTAGCAGCTGAGCTGCTCGGGGAACAGCTAGTGGACATTCTGGAGTCATGAACCTCTGCATTGTTCTTCCAGTGTCCTGATTCTTTACACCTCTGATCATGAAATCAGAGTCCAGAAGGAGATCTTTAGGAGAACCTCCACACACTCCTGCTGCTGCTGGTGGATCAAAGGTACACTTTATTCATGCCTCACATGTAGGGGTGTACACACCCCGGTACACACGTGTAATGAATGCAGTCGTTTTTACCTGCGGAACATTATAATATATGTTATAGTGTGAGTTCCCTCGGGAACGGATTAAGCGTGTTTAGTCTCTGCCTCGCACTTTCAACCCATTTATTAGTATGCAGAAACAAATAGAACAGTTAAGTAGATCACAGATCTTTAGAAAAGTTATACATTTGTATTAGTGTCTCCTGTGGTCTCTGTTTTTACCCCCTCCTCTTTTTAGCACTAAATGTTGCACATGTGCACTGTGTTGTTAGTTTAGAGTTATATGTACTTTTGTGTTTCTTTTTGATAATTGATGATGTTTGTTGTAGCATCTTGGTCCTGAGGAAAAGTTGGTTACTGTGTACTGCACTGTATATGGTTAAAATGACGATAAACTGACTTGACTTGTAAATCACACACATCTGTGGAATCTAACTAATGTAAACAATTAATGTTTTATTATTTATTCTTATAAAATATTATTTGATTTATTATTAAACCGAGCAGGCATTTTATTTAAAACGTAAAAAAAAATGTAAACTGTTCAAATGTCGGTTATAATAAAATGTAATTTAATAAAAAAAAAAAATGACAAGCAATCTTGATTATAACAGGAGACAACATATGTACCTGTACACTGGTGTGTAGAATGTGTTGGAGAATGAAGCACTGCTGGTGATCGAGAAACAGGTGAATTAACGTTAGCACTAGCAGAGCTGTTCAAATTTTTACTTTTAATATCGCTGGCTTCTGAACATCTGAATTCTCTTCCTCCTGTGGTCACCCAATGCGTTGTTTATTTTTTATTAAATAGTTAAAGGTTTTGTAAAACACCTCAAAATACCATCTTTTATTTAACTTTTTCAAACCATATCAGATTACTATAGCAGACATTTCTGATAACATGCAAGACCAAATCTAAAATTATTACTGTATATTAAATCATTTTTTTTGTTTTCCAGATGCACCACTGCTCAGATTGTGGGAAGAGTTTTACTAAAATTGCTGTTATGAAAAAACACCAGCGTATCCACACAGGAGAGAAGCCTTATCACTGTGAACAGTGTGAGAAGAGTTTTACTCATCAAAGTAATTTTAGATTACACCAGCGTGTTCACACAGGAGAGAAGCCGTATCATTGCGAACAGTGTGGGAAGAGTTTTAATCGTCAGACTAGTTTCAAAAGGCACCAGCATATCCACACAGGAGAGAAGCTGTATCACTGTGAACAGTGTGGAAAGAGTTTTAATTGTCAGAGTAATCTCAAAGTACACCAGCGTGTCCACTCAGGAGAGAAGCCGTATCACTGTGAACAGTGTGGAAAGAGTTTTAATCGTCATAGTAGTTTCAAATCACACCAGCGTATCCACACAGGAGAGAAGTCGTATCACTGTGAACAGTGTGGGAAGAGTTTTAATCGCAAGGGTCATCTTAAAGTACACCAGCGTATCCACACAGGAGAAAAGCCATATCATTGTGAACAGTGTGGGAAGAGTTTTACTCAACAGAGTATTCTTAAAATACACCAGCGTATCCACACAGGAGAAAAACTGTATCACTGTGAACAGTGTGGGAAGAGTTTTACTCAACAGTGTCATCTCAAAGTACACCAGCGTATCCACACAGGAGAGAAGCCGTATAATTGTGAACAGTGTGGGAAGAGTTTTAATCATCACAGTACTCTCAAAGTGCACCAGGGTATTCACACAGGGAAGAAACCATATGAGTGTGTACAATGTGGGAGAAGTTTTCGGCTAAAGACACTTCTTCAAGAACACCAGCGTGTCCACACAGGAGAGAAGCCGTATCACTGTAAACAGTGTGGGAAGAGATTTAGTGTTCGGAAGGCCCTCCTTAGCCACCAGCAGAGTCATATAGGACAGAAGCTGCACCTCTGTGGACTGTGTGGACGGAGCTATGTTTATCAAAGCTCATTAAGGAAACACAAGTGTTCTAACATACAGCCATCAACTCCTGATGTTAATTTGTAAAACAAATCATCTTAAATTTCTTTTTTGAAGGGATGTAAAGGAAAATTGTACTGTAAATGTTGGGGAACTTTAAATTGTAATTGTAATGATTAGCTCTACCAAAATTGATTTCCCACTAGTTTTTTGATTTTCTGTAACCCTGAGCAGGATCACACAGTTACACAGTAAGATCAGGGAATGGATTTTTGTTGTTTCTGTATTAATCTTTAAAACGTAAAATAAAATTTAAGTCTTAGAGATTCAATGGTGTTTTTTAAATCAGTACACCCACAGTTTAACGATTCAAGTGTGATAAATTATAGAATCAATTTGATCTAAGATGAAAATTATGATTACACTGTTACAGTGGTGGATGATAAAGTAAATGTAATTTGCTACTGTACTTAAGCAGCTTTTTTGCGTATCTGTAATGGTGGGAGGATTTACTTCATAACGACTAGACATTAAATGATATGGTTGTGTAAGAATGTGTTTGATGTTTGAATTTAAGCATTATCATGTGACCTGCAGTATAACAACAATCAATCTAATGATCTCAATGACTTTTTGGTAATAAATTTTTGGACATGAAAACATAAACTTTGAGCTGTATTCTTATTCTAACTTATTAATTTTAAGTTTCTTTGCATCTCGGATTATTGTTATCAGTAGATTAAATCTACTGCTGAGCTGCGAGTTAGCTGCTAGTTCCCTCTTTAAAGCGTTCAGTGTTATTGTAGTAGAGAAATGTAATTGTGGGTAAAGATGAACGGAAGGGCTGAAGGAGAGGAGGAAGATGGTGGTAGATTTTGCTAAAAGGATGGAAACGGTGGTGAACACATATTAAGAAGAAGGAGGATCATAGGGTGACGTATAAGAGTGAAGGAACGGTGCACACAGGTGTACTATGTTCTATGTTGGAGATGCAACTTGATGGAGATTGGAGGTGTTGGTGGGGGACAGTGCAGATAGACAGCATCGAATGGAGGTTTGTAGGATGGTTTTCGGAGTGAAAAAGAAGAGGAGGTGAGTGAAGACTTAAAGAAGAATAAGTTGGTGGAAACTAAAGGAGGAAGACTGTAGTGTGGGACTCAGGAAAGAGGTCAGATGGGCTCGGTGGTGGTCAAGAGGTGCTGGATGATTGTGGAACTACTGCAGAAGTGATAAGGGGGACAGCTAGAAAGGTGACATCTGGAAAAACAAAGGAAGACAAAAAGACATGGTGGTGAAATGAGGAAGTGCAGGAAATCATAAGGACTAGTGTTGACTAGTGAGAAGACTGTGTTGAGAAGATGGAGGGAATAATTTGAGCAGCTAATGAACGAGGAAAATTATATTAAGTTTGTAATCTGGCGTACCAGTGTAGATTAATTCATTACTAGAGACTCAAAGCACTTTTGTACGTCACTCTGGATAAGGGCGTCTGCTAAATGGCGCAAATGTAAATATAAAAAAAAAAATGATGTTGGATGGTGTGGAGATGTGAAGCAGGAAGTGGAAAGGATTAGTAAGGAGGAAGTGAGAGCAGTGATTAAGAGGATGAAGAGTGAAAAGTCAGTTGGACCAGCTGACATACCGGTAGAAGCATGGAGATGTTTAGTAGAGATGGCAGTGGAGTTTTTAACTAGGTTATTGAACAAGATTTTGGAAGGTGAAAGGATGCCTGAAGAATAAAGGAGTAGTGTGCTGGTAACGATCTATAAGAACAAGGGGGATCTGCAGACCTGCAGTAACAGGAGAATAAAGCTGATTAGTCACACCATGAAGTTCTGGGAAAGAGTATTGGAATCCAGGCTGAGAGAAGAGGTTACCATCCGTGAGCAACAGTATGGTTTTATGCTAAGGAAGATCACCACAGACGCCTTATTTGCTTTGAGAATGTCAGAAAGAGTTGCATTGTGTGTTTGTGACCCCTAATGGGAGAAGCCGAAAGAAGAAGAAGGGAAAGTCGGACTTCTAGCCTCAGTAATGTACACTATAGTTTTAATTTGCTCTCCAGCTGTGATCTGCTCCTCCACTCAGATGGAGCTGTGAGAGACACCATGAGTTCTGCTGGAAAAAGATGTTCACTTGCTTTATGTTTATCTGTTCACGTTTCTCTGGATTATTACATCTAATACCTGAACCTGACGCTGCTTTTGATAATTAAAACATTTCATTCAGATGATGAAACTAGATCTCAATGATTTTCTTTGGTTATAAAAAGTTAAAGGGATAAAAAAAAAAGTCTAGCCACTGCCCAAGTGGCAGCCTGTTGCAGCAGCTCCCTTTAAGTTTGTACTCTTTTTTTTTTTCTTTTCCAATTTCTTTTATAGCGTTCCGGCACTTTGTGTTTTTTTCTTGTTGAGTGTATACATGTGAAATTGTAAACTGCACAATGGTCATCAACAAAGTCACAGAGTTTGCTCTTCTTTTCCTGCTTTTTTGGACTTTGTTCACGGTCGCGGTCCTATTGTTATCCCTGATCAGCTATTAGCATTCCACAACACGCCGATTCTACTACAGGAAAAAAACGGATATTCACGGTGAGCTAATAAGGAGATGACGAGGGAACCGTGCTGGAGCGCTGTGTCGGACTAAAAGGAGACGTTACAGACCAACTCTCCCATCCATCGTCATGGGAAATGTCAGATCTTTACCCAACAAGATGGACAAGCTAGCGGCTCTTACCCGGCATCAGAGGGAATTCCAGGAATGTAGCATCATGTTGTTTACAGAGTCATGGCTAACCAAGCTAACACCAGATACAACCGTGGCTTTGGATGGCTTTTATCTACTGTGCGCAGACAGATGGAGCACGGTAAGAGAAAGGGAGGATTGCTGGCAGTGTTTGTAAATAATAGATGGTGTAAACCTGGTCACATCACTATTAAAGAGCAGATCTGCTGTAAGGATATTGAGCTGCTTGCCCAGGGAATTCTCGCATGTTATCGTGATAGTTGTGTATGTTCCCCCGTCTGCTGACGGTGAACCGGCATGCGATGTCCTGCATTCTGTTGTTAACAGACTGTTAACACAGAGTCCAAATGCCCTTCTCATTATTGCTGAAGATTTTAATCATGCCCCTCCATCCTCCACTCTGCCCACATTCACCCAGTATGTTTCATGCCACACCAGAGACAATAAAATACTGGATTTATTTTATGCAAACTCAAAGGGGGTTTATACATCAGCACCCCTCCCCCCTTGGGAAGATCGGATCACAACCTGGTTCATTTCCTACCTGTGTACAAACCCTTGTATGCAAGCAACCAGTTGCCTCCCGCACAGTGACGACATGGTCTGATGAGACCAGTGAGGCTCTGAAAGCGGGAGGAATTGTGCAATCCACATGGGGAGGATATTGACAGTCTAACAGACTGTATCACTGACTACATCAACTTCTGTGTGGAGAATACTGTACTCACCAGAAATGTACGGTGTTTTCCCAACAACAAACCAGGGATCAACCCTGATATAAAGACTTTCATTAAAGAGAAGAAGAGGGTTTTTAAATCACAAAAAAAGAAAGAGCTGAAAACTGTCCAGAAAGAACTGAGAAAGAAGATCAGGGAACAAAAAGCTTGCTACAGGAGGAAGATGGAGGATCAGCTGCAGCAGAATGTCAGCGGTGTGTGGAAGGGGCTCAAAACCATCACTGGTCATAAGGAGCCCAGCTCTCAGACTGTGGGTGACCAGAAGTGAGTGAATTACCTTAATCTATTCTTTAACAGATTTGATTAGCTACCCTCCCCTGCCCGCGTCCAAACCCCCCTGCTGGAATTCCCCTTCACTGCTTCCAAATCAAATCAAATCTAATTTTATTTGTCACATACACATACGTACAGGGTACGACTTGCAGTGAAATGCTTTCCACAGCAAGCAGCTCCAGCTTCACCTCTCTCTGCACTGCTATCAGCTCACAGTCTAGACACAACACACCTAACTCCCCAAACCGATTCCATCCAGTCAACACTCCAACCAATACAAACTACCCCTCACGCCCAGGTGAGAATGGAGCTCAGGAAGATCGAAGCGAAGGCTGTGGGCCCAGACGGCATCAGCTCCAGGCTCCTTAAGACCTGTTCAGACTTGCTGTGTGGCATATTGCTGTACATGTTTGACCTGAGCCTAAAGCTGGGGAAGGTGCCACAGCTATGGAAAAGATCCTGCATGGTGCCTGTACCAAAGACATTGTGCCCAAAAGACTTTGGTGACTACCGACCAGTAGCACTGACCTCGCATCTAATGAAGACATTGGAGAGGCTGGTGCTCACTCATCTCCGGCCTCTGGTGAGCCCATCAATGGATCCACTTCAGTTTGCCTACCAACCTGGCATTGGAGTGGAAGACAGTCATCTTCCTCCTAAATCGGGCTATTTCACACCTGGAAAAGCCTGGGAGCCTTTTTGACTTCTCTAGTGCTTTTAACACCATCCAACCTGCACTCCTGAGATCATCTGTCTGCCTGGATACTGGACTACCTCACAGACCGTCCACAGTATGTAAGGACTCGTGACTGTGAGTCTGACATGGTTGTCTGCAACACTGGAGCCTCGCAGTGAACAGTTCTAGCCCCATTACTCCTCACATACTACACTGCAGACTTCATGTTCAGCTCAGCAACCTGTCACCTGCAGAAGTTCTCTGATGACTCTGCCATTTTCGATCTGATCCCGGATGATGATAACAGGGAGTACAGAGGACTGATTCAGAACTTTGTGGACTGGTGCCAACGGAGATAAATGCGGGGAAATCCAAAGAACTGGGGTTGGTTTTTCTAGGCACAAACACACCATCATTAGCATTAGTGAACATTCAGGGAAAGCACTTTGTGAGAGTGGACTCTTACAAATATCTGGGTGTTCATCTAAACAGCAAACTGGACTGGAAAGAAAACAATGAGGCAATTTATAAGAACAAAGCAGACTCTTTCTGCTGCGGAGAATAAGGTCTTTTAGAGTGCAGGGAGAGCTACTGAAGACCTTTTTTGACTCTGTGGTGGCCTCAGCCATATTCTATGGTGTGGTCTGCTGGTGCAGCAGCATCTCTACTGCAGAAAGGAAGAGACTGGACACGCTGATCAGGAAGTCCAGCTCAGTCCTGGGGATTCCTCAGGACACTGTACAGGCGGTGGGAGAAAGGAGGATGGTAGCAAAACTATCATCAATACTGGAGAACGTCTTTCACCCAATGTATGAAACAGTTTCATTGTTGAGCAGCTCCTTCATTACAGACTGTTACATCCTGAGTGTATAAAGGAGCATTACAGAAGGTCTTTTCTCCCTGCTGCTATTAGACTGTACAATCAAAGCTTCTCCCAATAAACCAGTCACCATAATACACACTGTTTTTACTGTTTAAATGTGAAATAATACTACCTGTGTGCAATATTACCTGCAATGCGTATTTTTTCCTTATTTGTATTTATACATTGTGTGGTGTATATACTGTATACTATAGTATGTGTCTATTCTTTAATATATTTGCATTTCTTTTTTCTTTTTTTCTTTGTTGCTGTAACAAAGAAATTTCACCACTGTGAAACGAATAAAGGTATATCTTATCTTATCTTAATGTTAGATTAGATCACCCAGGATTCAGGCAGAAGCCATACATCAGCCCAGTGAATGTCCACCTGGTCCCCAGCCATAATCCAATAAATACTCCATCCTGTTTAAATCCTCCTTTTCATTGATTTGTGAATTGAATTAATTTGTGTGAATCTCCGTTTATTTGTAAACCGAAATTTATGAACAAATAAAAATGGAGAATGATGATAGAAGAGAATGAAGAGTGATAGATGATGAAGTCATGTCTCTCATGAAGCTCAACCACTAAAGATCAGGCACAGTGGCAGACAACCAATCAGATTTCACTTCCTGAAAATGTCTGAGCCAATGATGTTCGAGGATTTTGAATTTGAACACGTTGACCCCGCCCACTGCTTTGTGAATAACCCCTGTTTGTACCTATAGATTTATTTCACGCGCTCCGGTCTGAAGTTAATGTTGGGTTAATCGACGTTCCTTTCGCCGTTATAAATCTATCGCGCGCGAGCTTCAACCCCGTTTTTGTCCCGGATTTAGCGGATTTTTACCCAAAGGTGAGATACAGTGAAATGTAGCAGCTGAGCTGCTCGGGGAACAGCTAGTGGACATTCTGGAGTCATGAACCTCTGCATTTTTCTTCCAGTGTCCTGATTCTTTACACCTCTGATCATGAAATCAGAGTCCAGACGGAGATCTTTAGGAGAACCTCCACACACTCCTGCTGCTGCTGCTGGATCAAAGGTACACTTTATTCATGTGTCTCATCTTTCAGTGTGGTTTGCAGGGCAAAGATACATTATAATGTATTTAAAAATTAAATAAAAAAAACCCCTTAACTTTAAGTGTATCACAATAAACTACTGTTTTTTTATTTATATAAGAAAATCCTTTTACAAGGAAACACGAAATTTCTCCCCAAATCTTTAATCAATTGTCCTATTTGATCTGTTCTTCAGCTTTTTATTCAGTTGATAAAGTAAACAATGTTTGAGACCAACAGCTTTTACACATGCAACCAGTTAACAGATCACATATTCACATGCGTATCCCAGTGATCTCCCAGAGGAAGTTTAGTTTTAAAGTAAAGTATTAAGTGGCGACTGCAAGTTTGTTTAGTTTCTGCCTCGCACTTTAAGATCATTTATTAGTATTACTTTTGAAAATTAGAACCATGTTTCCACTGTGTTGAGTACTAGTGTAGCCTGGAATCACAGTGTTGATGGACCCTAAGAGAACAGGTGGTCTTAGCCTAAAAGGCATCTATTATCAAAATAGGCCAACACAACTACATCTGCTCGAATACACCCCGTTTAATCAGAGCAGAAGCCTGTATGTCAACATAAGCAGTGTTTACATGTGATTATAACAGGACACAACAGTCAGCGGGTAAAATAAGTATCGAAAACGTCACCATTTTTCTCAGTAAATATATTTCATAAGGTGCTATTAATATTGTTAGATTTGTATTATTTCCCATGTGATCAACGATGCCCGTGGTGTCTTTTCTGATCAGGGAAGAATCACAGCACACAGAATGGAGCAATGTTCTTCTTCAGTTTATTGCAGATAACAGACAAGTAAATATACACTGAAAAAACCTGACTTAAAGCTGTTCCTGATTGGGTAAGAAGACATAGCAACTAGAGATGTGTGAGTCCAGATAAAGACTTTCTGTATACCTTACATACTCACATCGGAAAGATCCTATAGACATTAAACAGATAACATATAAATGTGTTTAGAGAACCAGTGTGAAAACCATCTTAACAGTAACAGACCAGAAATCCAGACATACAAAGATATAAAAGCATTCAGAACATTCAGAAGTTTAGAAATCCTTCTGTAACCAATGCAATTGGTATGTTTGCAACAGTAAGGATGCAAAGGTCTTGAGAAAACTCTTCACTTTTACCCATCATGAGATGTTTCTTGTGTGACACCTTGGTAATGGGACACCTTTATACAAGCCATCAGTTGGGACTGAAGCAGCTGATATTGATTTACAATGACAATAGGCAGGATTCTTTCTAATTACTGATTGATATCTACTCCTGTCTTGGCTTTTCATTTCTTTTTGCACCTCCCTGTCTTCATGTGTTCAATACTTTTTATTGTGTGTGTGTGTTGTTTCACAACATTACACAACTTCATTTATGGACCAGTATGGTTTGATTCCTTTGTATGTGTGGATTGCATGGGTTGTTACCAACATCTGATCAAGATTTCATGTCACTAGCAGGGGGGAGGGAGAAAAGGACCTGCGTTACAAATGATGTAGAGTAAAACCCAGAGTGACTTCTTTCCTTCTTCTTCTTTATTCGGATTCTCCCATTAGAGGTCGCCACAGCGGATCATCTGTCTCCATACCCCCTGCCCTCTACATCTGCCTCTTTCCATCCTCAGCATTCTCTTACCAATATACCCCATGCCTATGAAACCATACTGTTGCTCAATCTACCTTATTCTTAAAGATCAGTACCAGCACACTCCTTCTCCATTCTTCAGGCATCTTCTCACCCTCCAAAATCCTGTTAAACAATCTTGTTAAAAACTCCACTGCATCTCCTAAACATCTCCATGCTTCTACCGGTATGTCATCTGGTCCAAACCAACTTTCCACTCTTCATCCTCTTAATCACTGCTCTCACTTCCTCCTTACTAATCCTATCCACTACCTGCTTCACATCTCCACACCATCCAACCTTCTCTCTCATTTTCCTCATTCATCAGCTGCTGCTGCCCTCCATCTTCCCAACACACTCTCCTCACTAAGCATTTCACTGCATGTCGTACCCTGTATGTATGTGTATGTGACGAATAAAATTTGATTTGATTTGATTGATTTGATCACTAGTCAACACATTTCCATCTCCAACCTTTTATTGCTCTAACTTGCAGCACATTCTTCCCAGCTCAGTCCCTCTGCCTGGCCAATCGATACAAATCCTTTTTAAATAATACCAACATTTAAAGAACCAACCCGAACCTCCACTGTCCTCCACTTCTCCTTTCCCTGCTGTCTCTGTAGGTGTCTTCCTCCTCTCCTTCTCCTCCTTCGGCCAACCGTAGCCCAATTTCCACCGGTACCCTGTTGGCTAATGATACCTGTGGTGGTCGTTGGTAACCCAGGCCTCGACCGATCCGTTATGAAATTCTGATTTTTGATCCGCATGTTTGATTTGGCACATGTTTTACACTGGATGTCCTTCATAACGCAACCCTCCACATGTATCCGCGGTTGAGACCTGCTATAAGAGTGCACTGACTTGTGCAACACTTATGGCTGGGTCAGAGTATCTTCTTTCCAAATGTATCTCAATTGTGTATGTAGAACACTTTGGTCAGTAACTGTTCACATTTACATTTAGGTAGGTGATTTTCAGCTGAGAGTCTGAAAGCAGAGGTACATGCTAACAAGTTGATTGAAAATGCCCTCATAGGCCATTAGGAGGAAGTAGGTTGCTGCTTTTGACAGCCACAGATAATTACTTGCAGTCGTCATCAATGTATTGTTTTCCCAACCACAGGAATTTTCACACATCATTTGGAAGACAGCATGCAGATCAGCTCAGTAGGTACTGATTGTTTGCACCAGTCCAGATTTTGAGCTTTGTCTAATGAGAGCTACTATTAGCAAATGTTCTGAATCAAACATGTATTTTGCTAAATCCAAAAGCACCCAAACATTGCTTGAACATAGTTTCAAGTAGCTTTGTGATCGTGGACTGAATCCTGTTAAGCTCTGATGTTATCACAGAAGCACAACAGGTTCCACAGTCTTTTTCTCTGTCTTCTGGAATTGAAAATGAGATGATATATTGCTGCCTGGTCTGGTACTGGGAAAACTCCTCCACATTGAAGACATAAAGTTTTCTAAAACACCTCAAAATACCTCTCATTTAACTTGTTTTAAACCATATCAGATTACTATAGCAGACATTTCTGATAACATGAAGACCAAATCTAAAATTATTACAGTATATTAAATCATTTTATTTTGTTTTCCAGATGCACCACTGCTCAGATTGTGGGAAGAGTTTTACTAAAATTGCTGTTCTAAAAAGACACCAACGTATCCACACACGAGAGAAACTGTATCACTGTGATCAGTGTGAGAAGAGTTTTACTCATCAGAGTAATCTCAAAAGACACCAGCATATCCACACAGGAGTGAAGCCGTATCAGTGTGAACAGTGTGGAAAGAGTTTTACTCAACAGGGTAATCTCAAATCACACCAGAGTATCCACACAGGAGAGAAGCTGTATCCCTGTAAACAGTGTGGAAAGAGTTTTACTCACCCGAGAACTCTCAAATCACACCAACGTATCCACACAGGAGAGAAACTGTATCACTGTGATCAGTGTGAGAAGAGTTTTACTCATCAGAGTAGTCTCAAAAGACACCAGCATATCCACACAGGAGAGAAGCCGTATCAGTGTGAACAGTGTGGGAAGAGTTTTAATCGTCAGCGTAGTCTCAAATCGCACCAGTGTATCCACACAGGAAAGAAGCCTTATCACTGTGAACAGTGTGGGAAGAGTTTTACTCATCAGAGTCATCTGCTTAGACACCAGCGTATCCACACAGGAGAGAAGCCGTATCACTGTGAACGGTGTGGGAAGAGTTTTACTCAGCAGGGTATTCTCAGATTACACCAGCGTATCCACACAGGAGAGAAACTGTATCACTGTGAACAGTGTTCGAAGAGTTTTACTCACCCGAGTAGTCTCAAAGTACACCAGCGTATCCACACAGGAGAGAAGCCGTATCACTGTGAACAGTGTGGGAAGATTTTTACTCAACAAGGTATTCTCATATTACACCAGCGTATCCACACAGGAGAGAAGCCTTATCATTGTGAACAGTGTGGGAAGAGTTTTACTCACCCGAGTAGTCTCAAAGTACACCAGCGTATCCATACAGGAGAGAAGCCGTATCACTGTGAACAGTGTGGGAAGAGTTTTACTCATCAGAGTAATTTTAGAATACACCAGCGTGTCCACACTGGGGTGAAGCCGTATTACTGTGAACAATGTGGGAAGAGTTTTACTCAACAGGATCATCTCAAATCACACCAAAGTATCCACACAGGAGAGAAGCCGTATCCCTGTGAACAGTGTGGGAAGAGTTTTAGTGCTCGGAGTGTCCTCCTCAGCCACCAGCAGAGTCATACAGGACAGAAGCTGAACCTCTGTGGACAGTGTGGACGGAGCTATGTTTATCAAAGCTCATTAAGGAACCACAAGTGCTCTAACATACAACCATAAAACAAATCATCTTCTTAAATTTCTTATTTGAAGGGATGTAAAGTGAAATTGTACTGTATCGGGGGAACTTTAAATTGTAAAGTTAATTTTAATTATCTTTAACAAACTGGACACCTTTCCAGGCCATCAGAACATTGTTGGTCCATCTACAGTTACACTACAACTACACTTAATGGCAACATGCAACAAGGCTACCTGAGCATCTCACCCATATGTGCTTTCTGAACATTATCTAATGGAACTGCTTTCAATTCGTTGTCCCCTGAGCCCAGTGTTACTGATCTACTGCAAACTTGAGCTTGATCACACGGTTACACAGCAAGATTAGGGAATAGATTTTTGTTGTATATGTCTGGACCTATAAGAATTAAAGTGCAGACAAATCTCATGCTGTCTTTTTTAAATCTAAAATGTTAAATGTATAAACCTTTAGGTATTTTGCACCGACGTACATTATTTGTGTTTCTCTAACTTTGAATAAGTTTATTAGTCAACTGTAAGGTTTGGTTGAGGAGTGGTAATGGTATGGGGCTGTACTTTAGGGGTAAGACTCAGCCTCTGACTTAAAGTGGAGGGAAATGTTAATTACTTTAGCGTACCTAAACATTTTGTACAATGCTATGCTTCTAATATTGTGGGAATAGTTTGGAGACGGCCCTTTATTAATCCAGCATGACTGTGCCACAGTGCACAAACTAAGGTTTATAAAGACATGGTTGGATGAGTTTGGTGTGGAAGAACTGAACTGGCCTGCACAGAGCTCTAATCTCGACTTCACTGAACACCTTTGAGATTAAGGTGAATGTTGAAAGTTGATTATTCTAAATGGACTGTATGAGTTTCGGTGTCATTAAAAATGTCTTCAGGAACATTTTTTGTGATTATTATCCAAAGTATGGGGGTGGTAGTATAATGTTGTGGGGCTGCTTTGCTGCAGAAGGGACTGGTTGCACTTTACAAAATAGATGTCATCATGAGAAAAGAAAATAATGTGGATATATTAAAGCAACATCTGAAAACATCAGCTAGGAAGTTAAAGCTTGGGCGCAAATGGGTCTTCCAAATGAACAATGACCCCAAGCATACAAAATTCCTGCAAACAATTGTAGAAAGCTTGTGGAAGGAAACCCAAAACGTTTGGCCCAAGTGAAACAGTTTTGAGGCAATTCCACCAAAAATACTTAGGAAGTGTATGTATACTTCTGACTATGATGAAAGTGATAAAAAAAAATACATAAAAATTCTCCCTCGTTTGATTCTGACATTTAACAAATGCAAAAAAATGTTTAATATTTATTGATTTAAAACAGAAAAAGTTTACTCTGATTTAATGTATGACAGTAAAGAAATAAAAGTTGTTTTTTTCTGAAGTGTATGTAAATATCTGGTTTTAACTGTATATGTATATTATATATGTATATGACCCCGAACTGGCCGCACGATCTGAGGTATCTGTGGAACTACTTACTGGCTGAATATTTGTCAGAAAGAAATAATAGATAGATACTGACAATAGTCCAGATTCAAAGCGTCCCATTGCAATTGTCACTAAAGTGTTCATGTGTTAGGTGTTTTCCTGGTTTAGACCCTGAATGGCCTGTGGGAAGAATCTACTCTTCATTCTCCCTCTGTTTGCCTTCAAGGATCTGAAGCGCTTTTCTGAATGCAACACAGAAAAGAGGACTTTTTTACTGGGATGGTTGAGGTCCTCCAATATCCACTTTCCAGCCCTGGTCCAGCACCGCTTGCTGTACATGTTCTGCAGGTCAGGGAGCTCCAAACGCTCAGCTGACTGTTCCACCCTCTGGTGCCTGCCCTGCTTGGTGCATTTCTCGAACCAAGAAGTGATGCTATCCATCAGGACACTTTCAACGGTGCAGATGAAGAAAGACCTTAGCACCAGAGAGGGTGATTTAAAATCTCTTAAGCATCTCAGGTATGTGGGTATGGGGTCAGAGTGGGCAGTTTGATGGGCTGAATGTGGGCCCCAGCTTAGTCAGGGATGTGCCCCAGTTAGGTTACCCATTTTGTTTATTCGAGGGCCCTGTATGGGCCATATTTGGGCTATATTTAGCTATATTATTTAACTGATGATAAATTCAATTGATATGTGTTTTGTGTGTTTCATATGATCTAAACAAAAAATTGTATATTAACAATAACATAGTATGACCTTTTAGTAAAATAAAAGAAAGAAAATCGCTTGTGCAACTCACAAAGTCTCCCATTGGCTCCTGTGTTCCCGCCTTCTCGTTCTGATGAAACGGTCATCACTCACTACCACTGATCACCTGACCTGACCTGACCTGACCTGACCTCTCTGTCATGGTAAGAAATTATCTTTTTGTTTTAAATTAATAACATTTTACTGTGGTTTTAATTTAATGTATACTTCTGAAAGATTTGTGGTGATTAAAGTTACAGGCATGATATAATGAAGGTCAGTGTGGAGATTGAACTGGTTTACCTCAGAGATAAACACCTGTGGAGAAACTGAACATTCTTAATGATTAGCAGATAACTAGGAAATTGTCTACTAAAATGTGGAAATAATGACTTTCAAGCTATTTTCACCCGTGTTTCCTCCATGATATCAGGAGGGTGAAACAGTAAAAGCAGTGTGGAGTCTTTTTCTCTTTCACTACCTTTATAACATGTGTATATACAATACACAGAGAAAAGCTCTGAGGAGATTGTGACAATATTTAACATTATTTTTATGTGATTTAGGTGAAATAGGTAGAAAAAACGTTCATATTTATATCATTTCTAAACATTAATAAAAAAAAAATTATACGTTATGATTAAGTTAAAGATAATGAATGTCATTTTGCGCCGTTCAGAAAGTCAGTCATTTCTTCAGTTGCAGTATGTTGAACTTTCTGGTCCACCGTGATCCGAGGTGTGACTTACATCTTTCAGCTGATCAGAATCATTGTTCAATCACTGGCTTTTGGCAATGACCAAATATTTGTTTAAGAGTCAAGTTCAGACGCAAGGTTGATATTTTAATTGTTACGTTCATAAGTTTTGGATTCCATGACTGGTCCCCCGGCATAAGTTATTACTGCGTGAGGCAGAGGTGGGAACAATTCACTGATGAGATTCTAGGATATGTCTTAATTATATTGATGCATGTTTTTTTAGATGCTGCTGTAACTGGTAGTAATTTAAAATGTACTAAATTGCCTTTTCTTTCTTTACTGTTTTGTAGGTGAGCAGCTGAGGAATCTGCATAGACCTACCAGTGAAATATTCTACTTTAGTAATTCTGTTATTCCTGTTTCCTGTTTTTTTTTTTTTTACTTAAATTAATTTAAATTAAATGTGATTTACACATTCTGAGTTGAAGTCATTTATTTTTTTAAGCATAGAGCAGCACATAAAATCAACTAATATTAGTTCTTTGTTTGGTCAGGCACAGTTTTACATTGTAACTGAGGTTTGAAATGGTTTGACAGTGGATTTTCTATAGTAAGATTAAGTACACATTAAGTTCACCAACAGAAATCAATCATTAAATTAGTAAATGGGACCCAATTCTCACCACTGTGGTCCCATAACAACTCCATAAAGGGGCCATTTGTGGGTTGTGGGCCTCATAAGGGTCCTTTTTGTAGTCCATTTTGGCCCCATTTTTAACATCTATTTGGGACCCAAATAAGCCCATATAAAGAACACCAATATCAGTGGCCCCTCTGGGCTAACACACATGGGGCCCATGTGGAGCCGATGGACAAATCTCTCTGGACCCCATTAGGGTTGCCCATGCAGGGCCAAAGTGACAGCCCATCAAAAACCCACATGGGGCCCACATTAAAATGTTGGCTGGGAACGTGACAGGACCAACACAGGTCCTGAGTGATGTGAACATCTAAGTATTCATTCCTGTTTAAATCCCATTTACATTTGTGAATTAAATTAATTTGTGTGAATCTCCGTTTATTTGTAAACGGAAATTTATGAACAAATAAAAATGGAGAATGATGATAGAAGAGAATGAAGAGTGATAGATGATGAAGTCATGTCTCACATGAAGCTCAACCACTAAAGATCAGGCACAGTGGCAGACAACCAATCAGATTTCACTTCCTGACAATGTCTGAGCCAATGATGTTTGCGGATTTAGAACTCGAGTCGTTGGCCCCGCCCACTGCTTTTGTGATCTGTTTTTGTACCTATAGACTTCTTTCACGCGCTCCGGTCTGAAGTTAATGTTGGGCTCGTGAGTTTTTCTCCACATCGACGTTCCTTTCCTCGTTATAAATCTATCGCGCGCGAGCTTCAACCCCGTTTTTGTCCTGGATTTAGCGGATTTTTACCCAAAGGTGAGATACAGTGAAATGTAGCAGCTGAGCTGCTCGGGGAACAGCTAGTGGACATTCTGGAGTCATGAACCTCTGCATTTTTCTTCCAGGGTCCTGATTCTTTACACCTCTGATCATGAAATCAGAGTCCAGAAGGAGATCTTTAGGAGAACCTCCACACACTCCTGCTGCTGCTGCTGGATCAAAGGTACACTTTATTCATGTGTCTCATCTTTCAGTGTGGTTTGCAGGGCAAAGATACATCATAATGTATTTTAAAATAAAATAAAAAAAAAACAACTTTAAGTGTATCACAATAAACTACTTTTTTATTATTTATATAAAAACCCTTTTTCAAGGAAACACGAAATTTCTCCCCAAATCTTTAATCAATTGTCCTATTTGATCTGTTCTTCAGCTTTCTACTCAGTTGATAAAGTAAACAATGTTTGAGACCAACAGCTTTTACACATGCAACCAGTTAACAGATCACATTCACATGCGTATCCCAGTGATCTCCCAGAGGAAGTTTAGTTTTAAAGTAAAGTATTAAGTGGCGACTGCAAGTTTGTTTAGCTTCTGCCTCGCACTTTAAGATCATTTATTAGTATTACTTTTGAAAATTAGAACCATGTTTCCACTGTGTTGAGTACTAGTGTAGCCTGGAATCACAGTGTTGATGGACCCTAAGAGAACAGGTGGTCTTAGCCTAAAAGGCATCTATTATCAAAATAGGCCAACACAACTACATCTGCTCGAATACACCCCGTTTAATCAGAGCAGAAGCCTGTATGTCAACATAAGCAGTGTTTACATGTGATTATAACAGGAGACAACATACAGCGGGTAAAATAAGTATCGAAAACGTCACCATTTTTCTCAGTAAATATATTTCATAAGGTTATGCTATTGATATTGTTAGATTTGTATTATTTCCCATGTGATCAACGATGCCCGTGGTGTCTTTTCTGATCAGGGAAGAATCACAGCACACAGAATGGAGCAATGTTCTTATTCAGTTTATTGCAGATAACAGACAAGTAAATATACACTGAAAAAAACCTGACTTAAAGCTGTTTCCTTTTTCTTCTTCATTCGGATTCTCCCATTAGGGGTCGCCACAGCGGATCATCTGTCTTCATACCCCCTGCCCTCTACATTTGCCTCTTTCCATCCTTAGCGTTCTCTTACCAATATACCCCATTAAACTATACTGTTGCTCACAGATGGTCACCTCTTCTCTCAGCCTGGCTTCCACTTCTCTTTCCCATAACTTCATGTTATGACTGATCAACTTTATTCCCCTGTAGTTACTTAAGGTCTCCACATCTCCCTTATTCCTAAAGATCAGTACCAGCACACTCCTTCTCCATTCCTCAGGGATCCTCTCACCATCCAAAATCCTGTTAAACAATTTTGTTAAAAACTCCACTGCATCTCCTAAACGTCTCCATGCTTCTACCGATATGTCATCTGGTCCAACCGACTTTCCACTCTTCATCCTCTTAATCAATTCAATTCAATTCATTTTTATTTGTATAGCGCTTTTAACAATGAACATTGTCTCAAAGCAGCTTTACACAGATAATGTAGTGATTAAAAATGAATATGTTGTTTATGAGTAAGTTTGTCTCTGATGAGCAAGCCAGTGGCGACTATGGCAAGGAAAAACTCCCCGAGATGGCATAAGGAAGAAACCTTGAGAGGAACCAGACTCAAGAGGGAACCCCTCCTCATCTGGGTTACACCGAATGTCCATTTGTAGCAGATCACTGCTCTCACTTCCTCCTTACTAATCCTATCCACTTCCTGCTTCACCATCTCCACACCATCCAACCTTCTCCCTCTTATTTACCTCATTCATCATCTGCTCAAAATACTCCCTCCATCTTCTCAACACACTCTCCTCACTAGTCAACACATTTCCATCTCCATCCTTTATTGCCCTAACTTGCAGCACATCCTTCCCAGCTCGGTCTCTCTGCCTGGACAATCAGTACAAATCCTTTTCCAATTCTTTTGTGTCCAACTTCTCCTACAACTCCTCATATGCCGTTTCCTTGTCTTTCACCACATCCCTCTTCACCTGCTGCTGCATCTCCTTGTACTCCTGCCTACTTTTCTCATCACTCTGTCGATCCCAATTATGTTTTTCCAACCTCTTCATCCTTATGCTCTGCTGCACTTCCTCATTCCACCACCACACACTCCTCTCACACTACAGTCTTTCTCCTTCAGTTTCCACCATTTTATTCTTCTTACAGTCCTCTATCTACTCCTCTTCTTACATTTACATTTGCGGCATTTAGCAGACGCCCTTATCCAGAGCGACGTACAAACGTGCTTTAAATCTCTAGTAATGAATAAATCTACACTGGTAAGCAAGATTACAAACTCAATATAACTATAACTCGAATTCTACAAACTTGGAAAGTGCTGATGTAGGTATTTTAGGAAGAGGTAGGTCTTCAGTCGTCGCTTAAAGATAATCAGGGACTCTGCTGTACGGACATCTAGGGGAAGTTCATTCCACCACCTCGGTGCCAGAACAGAGAAGAACCTTGAATTGTACTTACCTCTCATTCTGAGAGAAGGTGGTACCAATCGAGCAGTGCTGGAGGATCTCAGACAGCGTGGTGCAGTCTTCTTTATCTCCAAAACCATCCTACAGACCACTACCCGATGCTGTCTAGCTACACTGTTCCCTGGCAACACCTTCTTCTTCTTCTTCTTTTGGCTTTTCCCATTAGGGGGCACCACAGCGGATCATCCGTCTCCATACCCTCCCCCTACCCCCCATCCTCTACATCTGCCTCTTTCACACCAACTACCTGCATGTCTTTCTTCACCACATCCATAACCCTCCTCCTTGGCCTTCCTCTTTTCCTCCTTCCCGGTGGCTCCATCCTCAGCATTCTCCTACCGATATACCCCATGTCCCTTCATGTCCAACCATCTCAATCTCACCTTGTCTCCAAAACGCCCTACATGTGCTGTCCTTCTAATAAACTGGATAATATACTCGCTGTCTCTGGCAACACCTTACAGTCGCCAATTTCCTTCAGGTTGCATCTTTTATATAGAACATAGTCCACCTGTGTGAACCTTTCTCCACTCTTATACGTCACTCTATGCTCTTCATTCTTCTAAAAAAAAACGTGTTCACCACTGCCAAGAAAAATCTTCCACAATCTGTACTTCCACATTCCTCTCCTTAATTCCATACCTACCATCACCTCCTCATCAACTCTGGTCCCTTTACCTACATGCCCTTTAAAGTGCACCAATCACCAATCTTTCATTCCTAGGTTCACCTTCTACCACTTCATCTAACTCACTCCAGAATTTTTCCTTCTCCTCCATCTCACAGCCCACCTGTGGAGCATAAACACTGATGACATTTATCATCACCCCTTCAACTTCCAGCTTCACCTTCATCACCCTATCAGAAACTCTCTTCACCTCCACTACACTCTTACTGTACTCCTCCTTCAGAATCCCCCCCTACACCATTTCTCTTTCCATCCACACCATGATAGAACAGTTTAAACACCTCCAATGTTCCTGGTCTTACTCACTTTCCACCAAATCTAAAATTATTACAGTATATTGAACCATTTTATTTTGTTTTCCAGATGCACCACTGCTCAGATTGTGGGAAGAGTTTTACTAAAATTTCTGTTCTGAAAAGACACCAACGTATCCACACAGGAGAGAAGCCTTATCACTGTGAAGAGTGTGGGAAGAGTTTTACTCATCAGAGTAGTCTCAAACGACACCAGCATATCCACACAGGAGAGAAGCCGTATGAGTGTGGGCAGTGTGAGAAGCGTTTTAATCGTCAGAGTCATCTGCTAAGACACCAACGTATCCACACAGGAGAGAGGCCGTATCGCTGTGAACAGTGTGGGAAGAGTTTTACTTCTCAGAGTAGTCTCAAAAGACACCAGCGTATCCACTCAGGAGAGAAGCCGTATCAGTGTGGGCAGTGTGAGAAGAGCTTTAATCGTCAGAGCAGTCTTAAATTACACCAGCGTATCCACACAGGAGAGAAGCTGTGTTACTGTGAACAGTGTGGGAAGAGTTTTAATCATCAGAGTAATCTCAAATTACACCAGCGTATCCACTCAGGAGAGAAGCCGTATCAGTGTGGGCAGTGTGAGAAGAGTTTTAATCATCAGAGTAGTCTCAAATTACACCAGCGTATCCACACAGGAGAGAAGCCGTATTACTGTGAACAGTGCGGGAAGAGTTTTAATCATAAGAGTAATTTTAGAATACACCAGCGTGTCCACACAGAAGAGAAGCCGTATCGCTGTGAACAGTGTGGGAAGAGTTTTACTTATCAGAGGCATCTCAAATCACACCAGAGTATCCACACAGGAGAGAAACCCTATTATTGTGAACAGTGTGGGAAGAGTTTTAATTATAAGAGTAATTTTACAATACACCAGCGTATCCACACTGGAGTGAAGCCGTATTACTGTGAACAGTGTGGGAAGAGTTTTAATCATCAGAGTGATCTCAAAGTACACCAGCGTATCCACACAGGAGAGAAGCCGTATCGCTGTGAACAGTGTGGGAAGAGTTTTAATCATCATAGTAGTCTCAAATTACACCAGCGTATCCACACAGGAGAGAGGCCGTATCGCTGTGAACAGTGTGGGAAGAGTTTTACTTCTCAGAGTAGTCTCAAAGACACCAGCGTATCCACTCAGGAGAGAAGCCGTATCAGTGTGGGCAGTGTGAGAAGAGCTTTAATCGTCAGAGCAGTCTTAAATTACACCAGCGTATCCACACAGGAGAGAAGCTGTGTTACTGTGAACAGTGTGGGAAGAGTTTTAATCATCAGAGTAATCTCAAATTACACCAGCGTATCCACTCAGGAGAGAAGCCGTATCAGTGTGGGCAGTGTGAGAAGAGTTTTAATCATCAGAGTAGTCTCAAATTACACCAGCGTATCCACACAGGAGAGAAGCCGTATTACTGTGAACAGTGCGGGAAGAGTTTTAATCATAAGAGTAATTTTAGAATACACCAGCGTGTCCACACAGAAGAGAAGCCGTATCGCTGTGAACAGTGTGGGAAGAGTTTTACTTCTCAGAGGCATCTCAAAACACACCAGAGTATCCACACAGGAGAGAAACCCTATTATTGTGAACAGTGTGGGAAGAGTTTTAATTATAAGAGTAATTTTACAATACACCAGCGTATCCACACTGGAGTGAAGCCGTATTACTGTGAACAGTGTGGGAAGAGTTTTAATCATCAGAGTGATCTCAAAGTACACCAGCGTATCCACACAGGAGAGAAGCCGTATCGCTGTGAACAGTGTGGGAAGAGTTTTAATCATCATAGTAGTCTCAAATTACACCAGCGTATCCACACAGGAGAGAGGCCGTATCGCTGTGAACAGTGTGGGAAGAGTTTTACTTCTCAGAGTAGTCTCAAAAGACACCAGCGTATCCACTCAGGAGAGAAGCCGTATCAGTGTGGGCAGTGTGAGAAGAGTTTTAATCGTCAGAGCAGTCTTAAATTACACCAGCGTATCCACACAGGAGAGAAGCTGTGTTACTGTGAACAGTGTGGGAAGAGTTTTAATCATCAGAGTAATCTCAAATTACACCAGCGTATCCACTCAGGAGAGAAGCCGTATCAGTGTGGGCAGTGTGAGAAGAGTTTTAATCATCAGAGTAGTCTCAAATTACACCAGCGTATCCACACAGGAGAGAAGCCGTATTACTGTGAACAGTGCGGGAAGAGTTTTAATCATAAGAGTAATTTTAGAATACACCAGCGTGTCCACACAGAAGAGAAGCCGTATCGCTGTGAACAGTGTGGGAAGAGTTTTACTTATCAGAGGCATCTCAAATCACACCAGAGTATCCACACAGGAGAGAAACCCTATTATTGTGAACAGTGTGGGAAGAGTTTTAATTATAAGAGTAATTTTACAATACACCAGCGTATCCACACTGGAGTGAAGCCGTATTACTGTGAACAGTGTGGGAAGAGTTTTAATCATCAGAGTGATCTCAAAGTACACCAGCGTATCCACACAGGAGAGAAGCCGTATCGCTGTGAACAGTGTGGGAAGAGTTTTAATCATCATAGTAGTCTCAAATTACACCAGCGTATCCACACAGGAGAGAAGCCGTATCGCTGTGAACAGTGTGGGAAGAGTTTTAATCATAGGAGTAATTTTAGAATGCACCAGCGTATCCACACACGAGAGAAGCCGTATCGCTGTGAACAGTGTGGGAAGAGTTTTAGTGCCCAGAGCACCCTCCTCAGCCACCAGCAGCGTCATACAGGACAGAAGCTGTACATCTGTGGACAGTGTGGACGGAGCTATGTTTATCAAAACTCATTAAGGAACCACAAGTGTTCTAACATACAACAATAAACTCATGATGTTTATTTGTAAAACAAATCAGCTTCTTAAATGTCTTATTTGAAGGGATGTAAAGGGAAATTGTACTGTAAATATTGGGGAACTTTAAATTGTAATGTTAATGTTAATTATCTCTAACAAACTGGACACCTTTCCAAGCCATCAGAACATTGTTGGTCCATCTACAGCTACACTACAACCTAACTTTATGGCAACATGTATGAGGCTACCTGAGCATCTCACCCATATGTGCTTTCTAAAAATTATCTAATGGAACTGCTTCCAATCCATGGTCCCCTGAGCCCAGTGTTACTGATTTACTGCAAACTTGAGCTTGATCACACGGTTACACAGCAAGATCAGGGAATAGATTTTTGTTGTATATGTCTGAACCTATAAGAATTAAAGTGCAGACAAATCCCACACTAAGTCTTTTTTAAATCTAAAATGTTAAATGTATAAACTTTAGGTATTTTGCACCAACATTCATTATTTGTGTTTCTCTAACTTCGAATAAGTTTATTAGTCAACTGTAAGGTTTGGTTGAGGAGTGGTAATTGTATGGGGCTGTACTTTAGGGGTAAGACTCAGCCCCTGACTTAAAGTGTAGGGAAATGTTAAATACTTTAGTGTACCTAAACATTTTATACAATGCTATGCTTCTAATATTGTGAGACAGTCCTTTATTAATCCAGCATGACTGTGCCACAGTGCACAAACTGAGGTTCATAAAGACATGGTTGGATGAGTTTGGTGTGGAAGAACTGAAGCGGCCTGCACAGAGCTCTCATCTCGACTTCACTGAACACCTTTGAGATTAAGGTGAATGTTAAAAGTTGATTATTCTAAATGGACTGTATGAGTCTCGGTGTCATTAAAAATGTCTTCAGAATCATTTTTTTGTGATTATTTCATGAACAGTTCACTTATTATTCTCTTGCTATTGTTTGTTAACTTATACTTTTTTTTTTTAAGAAAGAAAATAGAAATGCTGGTGATAGAAACAATGTTTTGATTCTATATCATAGATGATTATGAAGTATCAACAGATCATCATTGTTATTTACAAAATTAAATTTCAGTTATTAACAAAATTCTATTGTACAGGAAGAATAAAATGGAAAGCAATCAACTTTAATGTGGAATCATTAAAATCTGTGTTTCCAGGGTCCAACTGTGACACTCAGTAACTTCAGGAGTCTCAGTATAGAATTGTATGCAGTTCTCACTGCTCTGAATATAAGAACACCCGAGCTTCATCACCAAATGGAAATAAAAGTTAATTAATAACCAAAATAACTAAAATCTAATAGATATTTACACTACATGCTGCATACGAAAATTACATGTGCACACAAATTTTAGACAACTAATTTCCACTTAAATATAAAGAAATATAAAGAAGCTCAGTGTTGCAAAGACTAAATAATACAGATTTATTTACAGGTAGTCGTCGACTTACGACCTATGCAACTTATGACTACAATCGCTAGCCGCGGCATACGACAGTGTGTACCAGCTCCCAGCATCATTTCACAGTACTGTAGTACATGTAGCCTACTCTACTTATGTCGTGTTACGACTACCTGTATATTTAAATACACTTTTGCTCCACTATTACATTGGGATTAGTTTACACACTGAAATACCTTATACAAATTGCACAGAGTGGGTAGTTTATTAGTCGTATTTATCTACATTATAAGTGTAATATGTTGGCAAACATTTCATAATTAAAGCCAGCGCTGGCAAAGGTTCACACATCCTTCACTCAGTAGAAGTACAGTTACTCATGTTTTAAAATACTCAGGTAAAAGTTGAAGTACTGACTATACATTTTTTTACTCAAGTTTAGGTAAAGAGGTTTGGGCTCTGACATTAAGTACATTAAGTAAAAAGTAGTCATTACTACTACCTGTTTTAGTACGCTGGTCCCCCATGTCATGTACCATGGTTTTGGAGGTAAAGAAGAAAAGGAGTAGATTGAGGACTGGAAAAAGGATAAGATGGTGGAAACTGAAGGAGGAAGACTGTAGTGTGAGGTTTAGGGAAGAGGTCAGACGGGCTCGGTGGTGGTGAAGAGGTGCTGGATGATTGTGGAACTACTGCAGAAGTTGGAGAAACAGAATTGGGATCGACAGAGTGATGAAAAAGTATGCAGGAGTACAAGGAGATGCAGCAGCAGGTGAAGAGGGATGTGGTGAAAGTCAAGGAAAACGCATATGAGGAGCTGTAGGAGAAGTTGGACACTAAGGAAGGAGAAAAGGATTTGTAGCGATTGGTCAGGTAGAGGAACCGAGCTGGGAAGGATGTGCTGCAAGTTAGAGCAATAAAGGATGGAGATGGAAATGTGTTGGCTAGTAAGGAGAGTGTGTTGAAAAGATGGAGGGAGTATTTTGGGCAGATGATTAAAATGAGAGAGAGAGAGAGAGAGAGAGAAGGGTGGGTGGCATGGAGATGGTGAAGCAGGAAGTGAGAGCAGCAAATAAGAGGATGAAGAGTGGAAAGTCGGTTGGAGCAGATGACATCGGTAGAAGCATGGAGATGCAGTGAAGTTTTTAAAAAGATTGTTTAACAAATTTTTGGAAGGTGAGAAGATGCCTGAGGAATGAAGAAGGAGTGTGCTGGTACTGATCTTTAAGAATAAGGGAGATGTGCAAACCTGCAATAACTACAGGGGAATTAAGTTGATCAGTCACACCATGAAGTTATGGGAAAGAGTAGGGTTTGTCTTGGAACTCTGCCATGCAGACCAATTTTTCCCCATCTTTTTCTTATGATGGAGTCATGAACCCTGACCTTAACTGAGGCAAGTGAGGCCTGCAGGTCTTTAAATGTTGTTATGGGGTCTTTTGTGACCACTTGGATGAGTCGTAGCTGTGCTCTTGGGGTAATTTTGGTCGGCCGGCCACTCCTGGTAAGGTTCTCCACTGTTTTTGCCATTTGTGAATAATGGCTCTCACTGTGGTTCACTGGAGTCCCAAATCTTTCAGACTGATAGATCTTAAATTCTTTGTATATGTATATTATTTATGTATATGTATATTATATATGTACATGTATATTATATATGTATATTATATATGTATATGTATATGACACCGAACAGGCCGCACGATCTGAGGTATCTGTGGAACTACTTACTGGCTGAAATTTTGTCAGAAAGAAATAATAGATAGATATTGACAATAGTCCAGATTTAAAGTGTCCTAGTGCAATTGCCACTAAAGTGTTCATGTGTTAGGTGTTTTCCTGGTTTAGACTCTGAATGGCCTGTGGGAAGAACCTTCTCCCTCTGTTTGCCTTCAAGGATCGGAAGCGCTTTCCTGAACGCAACACAGAAAAGAGGACTTCTTTATTAGGATGGCTGAGGTCCTCCAATATCTTTCTGGCCCTGGTCCATCACCGCTTGCTGTACATGTCCTGCAGGTCAGGGAGCTCCGAACACTCAGCTGACTGAGCCACCCTCTGGTGCCTGCATGGTGCATTTTTCAAACCAAGAAGTGATACTATCCATCAGGACACTTTCAACGGTGCAGTTAAAGAAAGACCTCAGCACCAGAGAGGGTGATTTAAAGTCTCTTAAGCGTCTCAGGTGGTATATACTCTGCCTGGCTTTCATCAGGGTGACGATGTGACAGGACCAACACAGGTCCTGAGTAATGTGAACATCTAAGTATTTATTCCTGTTTAAATCGCCATTTACATTTGTGAACTTAATTAATTTGTGTGAATCTCTGTTTATTTCTTTCACACGCTCCGGTCCGAAGTTAATGAAGTTAATGGGCGCGTGAGTTTTTCTCCACTTTCCACGCGTAATATACATATATAATATAACCTCTTTGGTTATAAAAAGTTAATGGAATAGAAGTAAAACATTTCTCTGAAAGAGGAAACCCAAAGTTCTGCCTTGCAGAAGCAGCACACACCTGTATCTCCGACCTAAAATATGCCATGCTGTGTAATTATCTACCGCCTTAGTCTTAAAACTTTGTGTTATTGAAGTAGAGAAATGTAATTGTGGGTAAAGATGAAGGGAAAGTTGGACTTCTAGCCTCAGTAATGTACACTATAGTGTTAATTTGCTCTCCAGCTGTGAGCTGCTCCTCCACTCAGATGGAGCTGTGAGAGACACCATGAGTTCTGACTGGAAAAGAGACGTTCACTTGCTTTATGTTTATCTGTTCACGTTTCTCTGGATTATTACATCTAATACCTGAACCTGACGCTGCTTTTGATCATTAGAACATTTTATTCAGATGAAGAAACGAACTAAAGTTAGATTAGATCACCCAGGACTCAGGTAGAAGCCCTACATCAGCCCAGTGAATGTCCACCTGGTCCCCAGTCATAATCCAATAAATACTCCATCCTGTTTAAATCCTCCTTTTCATTGATTTGTGAATTGAATTAATTTGTGTGAATCTCCGTTTATTTGTAAACAGAAATTTATGAACAAATAAAAATGGAGAATGATGATAGAAGAGAATGAAGAGTGATAGATGATGAAGTCATGTCTCTCACGAAGCACAACCACTAAAGATCAGGCACAGTGCCAGACAACCAATCAGATTTCACTTCCTGAAAATGTCTGAGCCAATGATGTTTGCGGATTTAGAACTCGAGCCCCTTGGCCCCGCCCACTGCTCTGTGATCCTGTTTGTACCTATAGACTTCTTTCACGCGCTCCGGTCTGAAGTTAATGTTGGGCGCGTGAGTTTTTCTCCACTTTCCGCGCGTGCACATCGACGTTCCTTTCGTCGTTATAAATCTATCGCGCGCGAGCTTCAACCCCGTTTTGTCCCGGATTTAGCGGATTTTTACCCAAAGGTGAGATACAGTGAAATGTAGCAGCTGAGCTGCTCGGGGAACAGCTAGTGGACATTCTGGAGTCATGAACCTCTGCATTTTTCTTCCAGGGTCCTGATTCTTTACACCTCTGATCATGAAATCAGAGTCCAGAAGGAGATCTTTAGGAGAACCTCCACACACTGCTGCTGCTGCTGGATCAAAGGTACACTTTATTCATGTGTCTCATCTCATCTTTCACAATGTAGTGTGAAGCTAGCTTGTGTGGTCCAATCCAACAGACAAGCTACTGTAGCTCAATTTGCTGAAGAAATTGCTGCTGTTAATGCTCATTGGTTTAGGACTGTTTTGGCAGCAAAAGGTGGACCAACACAATACTAGGCAGGTGGTCATAATGGTATGCTGATCGGTGTATTGAATCGTTTTATGTTTTCCAGATGCACCACTGCTCAGATTGTGGAAAGAGTTTTACTAAAATCGCTCTTCTGAAAATACACCAGCGTATCCACACAGGAGAGAAGCCGTATCACTGTGGACAGTGTGGGAAGAGTTTTACTCATCAGGGTCATCTCAAAGTGCATCAGCGTATCCACACAGGAGAGAAACCATATCACTGTGGACAGTGTGGGAAGAGTTTCATCCAAATATTTTCTCTTCAAAGACACCAGCGTATCCACACCGGAGAGAAGCAGTATCACTGTGAACAGTGTGGGAAGAGTTTTATCCAATTATCTCATCTTCAAAGACACCAACGTATTCACACAGGAGAGAAACCGTATCACTGTGAACAGTGTGGAAAGAGTTTTGCTTGTCAACGTAATCTTCAAACACACCAGCGTATCCACACAGGAGAGAAACCATATCACTGTGGACACTGTGGGAAGAGTTTTAATCGTCAGGGTTATCTCAAAGTACATGAACGTATCCATACAGGAGAGAAGCCGTATCACTGTGGACAGTGTGGGAAGAGTTTTAATCGTCAAGGTAGTCTCAGAATTCACCAGCGTATTCACACAGGGGTAAAGCCATTTTACTGTGGACAGTGTTCGAAGGGTTTTACTCGTCAGCGTAGTCTCCAAACACACCAGTGTATCCACACAGGAGAGAAGCCGTATCACTGCTCACAGTGTGGGAAGAGTTTTAGTGTTCGGAGTATCTTACTCAGCCACCAGCAGAGTCATACAGGACAGAAGCCGTACATCTGTGGACAATGTGGACGGAGCTATGTTCATCAAAGGTCATTAAGGACACACAAGTGCCTTACTGATAGTGTAATGTAAATCCATCAGCACAACTTATTTTTAAAGGGATGTAAAGGAAATATAGAGGAACTTCCAGTGGCAATGTTAATGATTGGAACTAACAAATTGGACACTGAATCAAGCCATCAAATTATTGTTTTGTGAAGAGGCAAATTGTGAAGCGAGAGAATTCTGGTCCAACTACAACTAACTATGGCCAAAATATGGGGTTTCCTGAATATAAATATTGAATGAATGCAGCTCAGTGGTGCAAAAACCATATAATTCACATTCACTAATATATAAATACACAATCTGCTCCTTAATTACTTCAGGACCAGTTCACACATTGAGACACCTTGTACATCATACATTACACAGAGTGGGTAGTTTTTAATAGTATTGATCTACATTATAACTGTAACTAATAGGATGCGATACATTTTCTGATTAAACCCAATCGTATAAAAAACTATTGTTTATTTCTGCTTTATGGAAATATATAAAAAAAATTTCCCTTGTCTATTTTTGTCGGGAGATCTGAGGTGACCTCTTCCTTCAGGAGCTTCATTCATGAAGGTACATTTTCTGTCAGAAACAGATAGCATCTATAAATAGGAATACATCTTATTATCACATTCCTTACTGATGAGAATCAAGTCATTAAAGATGTAATATTGAAATTGTGTTAATTAAATGATGGTGGGATTTAGGGTTAGTGCAGAATTTGCCAGGCATAATCAGGATGCTAGATGGCTCTAAATTAGCATTATTACTATTGTATGAACAATAGTAATATTAAGATTATAATGTTATTACTATTAATAATAATATTAAAATGTACATATGCAAATTCATGTTAACCATTATATTGTAAAATTGTAATATTGTAAATTGAAAGCTATAAGTTATAGAAAGTGAGACAAACCATGAGCTGCTTAAATTTGATGTTGAGGATGCAAAAAAGACACAATGGATGGAAACAGATGAGTCTGTTTTAAATGTGGTACATTTTGCAGGTCTGAAATTAGTATTATATGAAGCTTTGCTCTCTCTCTCTCTCTCTCTCTCTCTCTCTCTCTCTCTCTCTATATATATATATATTAGGACACCATTTTCTTTATTTTTGTCTGTGTATAAAATGTAACAGCTGTGCAGACTTGTGTTTCAATTTGTTGCGGTGTTCAGCTTCTTTAACATGTTTTTTATATTTCATTATTTTTACTGCACTCTGGATTGTAATTTATTTATTGAACAAAGAGCTGAAAGTGTTAAGTATGTATTTCTGTAATATTTGGATGATTTACTAATGAAAAGACAATAAATAATATGGTTGTGTAAGAATGTTTGTATGTTATTATCAAGTGTCCTGTGGTAAAACAACAATGAATCTAATGATATTAATTATTTTCTTTGGTTAAAAAAAGTTAATGGAATAGAAGTAATACATTTCTCTGAAAGAGGAAACCCAAAGTTCTGCCTTGCAGAAGCAGCACACACCTGTATCTCCGACCTAAAATATGCCATGCTGTGTAATTATCTACCGCCTTAGTCTTAAAACTTTGTGTTATTGAAGTAGAGAAATGTAATTGTGGGTAAAGATGAAGGGAAAGTTGGACTTCTAGCCTCAGTAATGTACACCATAGTGTTAATTTGCTCTCCAGCTGTGAGCTGCTCCTCCACTCAGATGGAGCTGTGAGAGACACCATGAGTTCTGACTGGAAAAGAGACGTTCACTTGCTTTATGTTTATCTGTTCACGTTTCTCTGGATTATTACATCTAATACCTGAACCTGACGCTGCTTTTGATCATTAGAACATTTCATTCAGATAAAGAAACTAACTAATGTTAGAATAGATCACCCAGGACTGAGGTAGAAGCCCTACATCAGCCCAGTAAATGTCCACCTGGTCCCCAGTCATAATCCAATAAATACTCCATCCTGTTTAAATCCTCCTTTTCATTGATTTGTGAATTGAATTAATTTGTGTGAATCTCCGTTTATTTGTAAACCGAAATCTATGAACAAATAAAAATGGAGAATGATGATAGAAGAGAATAAAGAGTGATAAATGATGAAGTCATGTCTCTCATGAAGCTCAACCACTAAAGATCAGGCACAGTGGCAGACAACCAATCAGATTTCACTTCCTGAAAATGGCCGAGCCAATGATGTTTAAGGATTTAGAACTCGAGCCCCTTGGCCCCGCCCACTGCTTTGTGATCCGTGTTTGTACCTATAGACTTCTTTCACGCGCTCTGGTCTGAAGTTAATGTTGGGCGCGTGAGATTTTCTCCACTTTCCGCGCGTGCACATCGACGGTTCTTTCGCCGTTATAAATCTATCGCGCGCGAGCTTCAACCCCGTTTTTGTCCCGGATTTAGCGGATTTTTACCCAAAGGTGAGATACAGTGAAATGTAGCAGCTGAGCTGCTCGGGGAACAGCTAGTGGACATTCTGGAGTCATGAACCTCTGCATTTTTCTTCCAGTGTCCTGATTCTTTACACCTCTGATCATGAAATCAGAGTCCAGAAGGAGATCTTTAGGAGAACCTCCACACACTCCTGCTGCTGCTGCTGGATCAAAGGTACACTTTATTCATGTGTTTCATCTTTCAGTGTGGTTTGCAGGGCAAAGATACATCATAATGTATTTTAAAATTATATCACAATAAACTACTGTTTTTTTATTTATTAAAAAAAAATTTTACAAGGAAACACGAAATGTTTCCCCAAACCTTTAATCAATTGGCCTATTTGATTTGTTCTTCAGCTTTTTACTCAGTTGATAAAGTAAACAAAGTTTAACACTGCAACACTGACAAACAAGCCATTCATAAGAAGATGATGGCAGCTGCATTCATAGCAACTAGTTTCTAACTAATTAATCATTTGATTGTTAATCATAAATATAATAAAATTGTGTGTCAGGCAGTCGTTAACGCAATGGTTTGCAAAATCATGATCAATGATCAAACGCCTATTTGAAAGCTGGCAGCCTCAAAGTTTTTTACCATCACCACCTTCTTCTATATGGATACATTTTCTGTTCTGATATCAACAAGTCTGAGCAAAATGCTGAATAGACACCAATCAGGGGCTGCATTTTTATGATATCATCCTTTAGATCTGTTCCCACTACGCCACAGCGGATCATCCGTCTCCATACCCCCCTGTCCTCTACATCTGGCTCTTTCAATCCAACTACCTCCAAGTCTTCCCTCACCACATCCATAACCCTCCTCCTTGGTGTTCCTCCTTCCTGGTGTCTCCATCCTCAGCATTCTCCTACTGATATACCCCATGTCCCTCCTCTGCACATGTCCAAAACATCTCAATCAGGCCTCTCTCACTTTGTCCTACATGCACTGGAGGTGAAGATGGTGTGGATGGAAAGAGAAATGGTGTAGGGGTGATTCTGAAGGAAGAGTACAGTAAGAGTGTAGTGGAGGTGAAGAGAGGTGAAGAGAGTTCCACTACACTCTTACTGTACTCTTCCTTCAGAATCCCCCCTACACCATTTCTCTTTACATCCACACCATGATAGAACAGTTTAAACACCTTCAATGTTCCTGCTCTTACTCCCTTTCCACTTGGTCTCCTGAACACACAACATCTCTACCTTTCTCCTCTCCATCATATCAGCTCCCTCTCTCCCTTTACCCGTCATAGTACCAACATTTAAAGTACCAACCCGAACCTCTACTCTCCTCCACTTCTCCTTTCCCTGCCGTCTCTGTAGATGTCTTAGAACTTCTTACAAAGTATTTTACAGTATTTTACTGCAAAAATACAAAACTATAAGCTATTTTCATCAACCCTCTCAAATACAAATTACACAGTCCTATTTTATATTTGAATTTGAATATTTGAATTATATTTAAATCATAAACACTGCCCATCCCTGGTAGTGGATGCAACCACATTTCCACCGTGTTGAGCAGAACATTGGGGTCTGGTTCTCTGAGAGCTCTGTTAACTTTCTGCCATCTCTGTGGTAAATATCCTCACTTTCCTTTTTTCTTCCTTTTTTTCCTTTCAAAAAATTGGGAGGTGTGCATATATATATGTGTGTGTGTGGGGGTTACACACATGCATACTATACATAAAAATAGATTAAATTATTAACTTCTCTATAACTTGGTTTGTGTATGCAAACGTAGCCTGTCTGAGGCACATTTTATTCCCCGGTGTTCAGTGTTTTTCGGGTGCAGTCTGAACATTAAGTATCATGATCACTTGGTGGGATGATGGGAGATGAACCAAGAAAAACAATCATAGAGATATGGAATTTATAGCATAGATAAGAGAAAATGTTTGTTTTAAAATGTATACAATTTCACATTTTATTGCATTAATTTACAGTTCTTATTGGAATATAATGCCTCTCCTGACTGCACGTCTCTGTACTCATGTGTAGCATTGAGAACTCAGATTGGTTTTGTGGAGCTCCTTTGCAATACAGTGATATCATTATCAGTAAAAAGTCATAACATGGATCGCATGGTATTTGAGTATAACAGTACACGTATTTGTACTGAAACCCGGCCCAGCTACCACTGGAGTGTGTGTGAACCCAAATGCAGAAACAAACAAGGTGCTGGACAAAAGTCTGATATTTGTTTAAAGAGGTTTTTTCTGTCCTTGACCGTCTAACATGGAAACCTCATAAAGCCCTGACTATTCATTCTTATGGCACATACATTTTTAAGTTACAAATCACCCTTTCAGAATTTTACCAGGATTGGACAAAGTACATTGTGCTTACATATGCTTTAAATATGCCGATTGGAACATTTGTATCATTTATTTTGATTATACTGATTTGTACCACAAAGAGACATGTGCTAATATAAAGGGTAAAAAAATTTAAAGTAAAAAGTACCATAATATAAGGCTAGAATGTTCTAGAAATATAAGGAACAATCATGTGACATGAGCTATAACTTTAATTGACAATCAGATTATTTCTTTCAGGCAAAATGTAGTGTATCAACTTGGAAAAACAGTGGACCATGGCTAAGGTGATGCATTCTTTTTTCTTCATAATGCTGCTTGTCCTGGTACTGATAAAACTCTTCTGTCCAAAAGACACATATATTAAGGATTTTGGGAGATCAGTAGTAGTATTCTTACAGTATACTGAATCATTTTATTTTGTTTTCAGATGATCCACTGCTCAGATTGTGGGAAGAGTTTTACTAAAATTGATCTTCTGAAAAGACACCAGCGTATCCACACAGGAGAAAAACTATATCACTGTGAACAGTGTGCAAAGAGTTTCAATCGTTTGTGTCATCTCAAAGAACACCAGCGTATCCACACCGGAGAGAAACCATATCACTGTGAACAGTGTGGAAAAAGTTTTATTTGTCAGCCTGAACTTTTACGACACCATCGTATTCACACGGGAGTAAAGCCATTTTACTGTGGACAATGTGGAAAGGCTTTTGATCGAGGCAGTGATCTTAAGGCACACCAGCGTATCCACACAGGAGAAAAGCTATATCACTGTACACAGTGTACGAAAAGGTTTACAGATCAAGCTAATCTTTTAATACACCAGCGTATCCACACAAGAGAGAAACTATTTTACTGTGGACAATGTGGGAAGATTTTTCGGCAAAGGATACATCTTCAGACACAGGAGCGTTTACACATGGGAGAGAAGCCGTATCACTGTGGACAGTGTTCCAAGGGTTTTACTCGTCAGAGTAGTCTCCAAGCACACCAGCGTATCCACACTGGAGAGAAGCCGTATCACTGTGAGCAGTGCAGGAAAAGTTTTAGAGTTTGGAGTATTTTAATCAGCCACCAGAAGAGTCATACAGGACAGAAGCCATACTTCTGTGGACAATGTGGACGAAGATATGCTCATCAAAAATCATTAAGGACACACAAGTGCCGTAATGTAAATCAATCAGATCCTGATGCAAATTTGTCAAATTAGAAACTAAATATATTTTGAAGGGGATTTGTAGTGTAATTAAAGGGGAACAATTGGAACAAACTGGACACCTTTCCAAGCCATCAGAACATTGGAGAGATAATTCTAAGTTATAATTGTTGTATGGTTATAAGTTAGTGTTAATACATAATGTTGACTGTAGTGTCCAGGTGAAGAATACACTGTCGAGCACAAAGCTGGCAAGGTGAGCATTTCCTCTCCTTATTTGCCAAACTATGAGAGGGTTTTATCAATTTCCTTTGCACCTGCCTACTTTATAATCAAACATGCATGCCTGCTAGTTTAAACAAAAAAGATTAAATAATAATCTAAATGCTAAATAAAAAAATGCTTGTTTTGTCATGGCCCATTGCTAAGTAAGGACTGTGACTTTAAAGTTACAACATGAAGAAATTATGTAGGAAATGTGGGATAATAAATTATTTTAAAAACTAAAGTGATGTGGATTAATATCATCTACGAGAGAAAGCAGGAAATATGAACAGATATGAGATTAGGGAGGCACAAAGACAGCTACAGTACAATAATACACAAAGGGAAACTAATACCTGCTCACAGGATGAAGGTTTAGGATGTGCATTTACTCATAAAATCTATACAAAGTCACTTTTTTGCATGGTAAGGTTTTACAGGGCATCACACAGGGCACATGGTCTATTTGTTAACAGGTCAGGGACACTGAGTGAATTGAGTGCTCTTGGACAAGGTTGGGAGTAGAAATGTTTGAGTCTATCTAGAAGGAGGAACAGGGGTCTGTGTAGACAGATAAACCATCTTGGTAAAAGGAGCGTTGGTGATCATTTTATTATTTTTCATATTTGTAAAGACATAAATAACTATCAAAATGTATTGCATTGCTGTATATATTAGAATAACATATTCCTAAGTTTTTATAAAGTGTAACGGCTCTGCAGCTTGTGTGTTTCAGTTTGTTGTGGTGGTCAGATTCTTTAACATGTTTTTATATTTCATTATTTTTAATGACTTCTGGATTGTAATGTATTTATTGAACATACAAATAAATGTGTTAAATATGTTTTTCTGTAATATTGGGATGATTTACTCTTTAAAGAAAGACAATTAATTATGTTTGTGTGAGAATGTGTGTGTTACCTTTGCATTAACGCATTATCAAGTGGTGAAGCACCAATGAATCCAATGATATCAGTTATTTTCTTTGATTATAAAATGTTAAAGGGATAAAAATAAAACATTTCTCCAAAAGGAAGAAACACAAAACCTCCTCCTTGGTCTTCCTCTTTTCCTTCTTCCTGGTTTCTCCATCCTCAGCATTCTCCTACTGATATACCCCATGTCCCTCCTCTGCACATGTCCAAACCATCTCAATCAAACCTCCCTCACCTTGTCTCCAAAACGTCCTTCAATGTGTCTTCAACATCCTACATGTCTTTAATAAACTGATAAACTTTTTAATAAAGTTTAAATACAAACTGTAAGTTTAGTTGTTATAAGTTGTTATTAGCAAGTAACTTTTGCAAAAAGTAGCTGATTGAGTTGTACAGGTTGAAAAACACGAGTTTTTGGTTGTGTGCCCTCTAGTGGAATTATGTGGCAAAAAGAGGCAGCAGAATCCCTACTGACTTAAGGGACTCAAAAGGACTCGTGATTCTACTGTGTGATTCAGAGGGATTTGAATCCGCAAACGGATTTCTCATCTCTGCTAAAGATCAGGCACAGTGGGAGACAGCCAATCAGATTTCACTTCCTGAAAATGTCTGAGCCAATGATGTTTAAGGATTTAGAACTCGAGCCCGTTGGCCCCGCCCACTGCTTTGTGATCCGTGTTTGTACCTATAGACTTCTTTCACGCGCTCTGGTCTGAAGTTAATGTTGGGCGCGTGAGTTTTTCTCCACTTTCCGTGGAGCACGCCGTTATAAATCTATCGCGCGCGAGCTTCAACCCCGTTTTTGTCCCGGATTTAGCGGATTTTTATCCAAAGGTGAGATACAGTGAAATGTAGCAGCTGAGCTGCTCGGGGAACAGCTAGTGGACATTCTGGAGTCCTGAACCTCTGCATTTTTTTTCCAGTGTCCTGATTCTTTACACCTCTGATCATGAAATCAGAGTCCAGACGGAGATCTTTAGGAGAACCTCCACACACTCCTCCTGCTGCTGCTGCTGCTGCTGGATCAAAGGTACACTTTATTCATGTCTCATCTCAGAAAGTGTGGTGAGATACAACCACATTTCCACTGTGTTGAGCAGAAGTTTGGGGTTTGTTTCTCTGAGGGCTCCAGGTCCAGATTGCTGTTAACTTTGTTATTTTTGGGTGTAAATGTCCACATTCTCAGTTTATTTTTTTCACAAAGATGAGTTAGGAAAGAGTGCTGTAGAACCTGCTGAAATGTAACACCCATAATGCAGTGCAGTCAAACATTTAACCCTTTACACTAAAACACTTGTGTGTAGCATTGAGAACTTGTTACTTTTTAGGAGCTCCTTTAAAACAGTAATATCAGTGTCCAAAAAAGCGATTGGACATCATTGTAACACCTAGAAACATTCTGGAAATGTTCTAGAACAATCATGTGGCATGTGCGATTGTTTGTGCAGTTCTCAACACACACGGTAGAGCCTTATGATCATTTGCTGAGCAGCTTCCCAACCAGAGCTGGAGCTGAGGAGGATCCTCATAATATCACACTTATTAGAGGCTTTTGAGGATTCGACTTGGCATGGAACATTTCCTTAGCCTTTCCTCTGACAGATGGTTGTGTCATCAGCAAATGTGTTGATTATGATGTTTTACCGAGGAGGCCATACAGTCATTAAAATAATGTCCAGTATAGGGTTTTACACGCAACCTTGTGGAGTTCCTCAGTTTATCATTATTGACCTGGAGATGTGGTTCCCAGTATTAACAGACTGGGATCTGACTGCTAGATAGTCCAGGACCCAAATGCAAAGAATAGAGTCTACACCAAGATTGTGCAGCTTGTTGGATAGCTTTTATAGCATCACTGTGTTTGATGCTTTGCCATATTCGAAAAACATTAGACCATAGCTGTACCTTGTTTTCCAGCCATGTGAGGGCACAGTATGAAAGCCGTATATACTCCTGTCTGTTTGAAAACTGTGAAGGGTGCAGAGTATCTGGAGTGATGGTCTGGATGTTACTCAGGATGATTTTCTTGAAGCATTTCATCAGTAGTCCATGCAGTGGGTCAGAAGCCACTGAGGCAGAATGCTTTATTGGTTTTTGGCAGTGGAATTATGTCTTCTACAAGCAGGTGGATGTAGAGGCTTGTGTGAGACTCAAATTGAATACATCTGCAGAGACATCAGCTAGGATAGATGAACAGGTTCTAAATACACATCCAGAAATAATGTATGCCAGCTGCTTTGTATGGGTTTATTTTTCAAAACTTCTTTGCCACAGGTCAGACAGGGGCTCTGTGGTGGTGAAGAGGTGCTGGATGATTGTGGAACTATTGCAGAAGTGATCAGGGAGACAGAGAGAATAGTACTTGGCATGACATTGTGAAATAGAAAGGAAGACAAAGAAACATGGTGGTGGAATGAGGAAGTGCAGGAGAGCATAAGAATAAAGATGTTGGAGAAGCAGAATTGGGATCGACAGAGTGATGAGAAAAGTAGGCAGGGAGTACAAGGAGATGCAGCAGCAGTTGAAGAGGGATGTGAGGAGCTGTTTGAGAATTTGGACAGGTGTCTCCATGGACTATAATGTTTGCAGATAGTGAGAGAAGAGATCAGGTGGAGAAAAACCTGGAGAGGTGGAGGTACGTGCTGGAGAGAAGGGGAATGAAAGTCAGTAGCAGTAAGACAGAGTACATGTGTGTGAATGAGAGGGAGGGCAGTGGAGGGGTGCGGTTGCAGGGAGACGAGGTGGAGAAGGTGGAGGAAGTCGTCATCTTTGCCACAGGTTATTGTAGCAGCCATTGCTTATAACAACATGGCAGACAAAATGATTATTATAGTATTATTATTACATTATGTTGAATCATTGTATTTTGTTTTCCAGATGCACCACTGCTCAGGTTGTGGAAAGAGTTTTACTAAAGTTTCTCTTCTGAAAACACACCAGCGTATCCACACCGGAGAGAAGCCGTATCAGTGTGAGCAGTGTGGGAGGACTTTTAATCATCAGAGTAGCCTTCAAATACACCAGCGTGTCCACACAGGAGAGAAACCATTTCAGTGTGGAGAATGTGGCAAGGGTTTCATTTGTCAAAGTAATCTTCAGATACACCAGCACATCCACACCGGAAAAAAGCCGTTTTGCTGTGAACAGTGTGGGAACAGTTTTACTTGTCAGCATAGTCTTCAAGTACATCAGCGTATCCACACAGGAGAAAGACCATATCACTGTGGACAGTGTGGAAAGAGTTTTTCAAATCAGAGTAGTCTTCTTAGACACCAGCGTGTCCACACAGGAGAGAAACCATACCACTGTGGACAATGTGGGAAGAGTTTCAATCATCAAAGTAGCCTCCAAATACACCAGCGTATCCACACAGGAGAGAAGCCGTACCAGTGTGGAGAATGTGGCAAGGGTTTCACTTGTCAGAATAATCTCCATAGACACCAGCGTATCCACACAGGAGAGAAGCCGTATTGCTGTGGACAATGTTTGAAGAGGTTTATTCATCGGAGTAATCTCCATAGACACCAGCGTATGCACACAGAGAAGCCGTACCACTGTGGACAATGTGGACGGAGTTATGCTCAGCAAAGATCTTTGACGAAACACAAGTGCCCTAACATAACACCATCAACTCCTGATATGAATTTGTCAAGTTAGGAATAAAAAATGTTTAAGCGATGTTAATGAAGATTGTAGTGTAAATATAGGGGAAATTTTACTTTCAATGTTACCGAGTGGAAATAACAAACTGGACCTTTCCAAGCCATCAGACCTATACATTATATGGCCAAAAGTATGGGGGATACCTGAACATCACACCCATGTGTGCCTGCTGGCTTCCACTCCATGGTCCCTTTAACCCAGTGTTCCTGATCTAGTTTTCTGATTTACTGCATGAATACTGAAGGGGTCCAGATCTGGGTTACCCACTAAAGACATCAACAGGACTCCAGGAAGGAGGACTTGGAAGTATAAAAAATCTTTAAAATATACAGTATCTTTAAAAATTGGTTGACTGTGCTTTATCCTCTTTGATCAACTTTTTAACATAAAGTTAACTATAGTTTATTAAAATGTATAAAAGTATAAACACCATAAAAACGTATATTAAAAACCTTATAAAACTATATAAACCCTGACCCAAACATCACAGGTTTGTATACGAGTGCAGCTTTGTCATGCAAAAACAAAATAATTTAGTTTCACTAATACATAAATACATATCTGCTTCACAATTACATCAGCAGTAGTTTACACATGGAGACACCTTCTAAATTTTAATGAAGTTACACAGAGTGGGTAGTTTAATTGTAGTTTTAATCTAACTTATAAATGTAACTAATAGGCTGCCATACATGTTATAATTAAAGCCAATAGTAGAAACAACTATTGTTCTTGGAAATATGATCCATTTGTCTATTTTGGTCTGGGGATCCGAGGTGATATCTTCCTTCAGGAGCTTCATTCATGAAGATATATTTTCTGTCAGAAACACAGAGAACATCAATTGCTAAAGAAAAATCTTATTATATTCCTTACTGATGATAATCATATCATGATACTGAAATTGTGTTCATCAAAATTATGGTGGGAGTTGGGTTTAGTGCAGAATGTGCCAGGCATATAGCCAAATCAAGACGCTAGAGGGCTCCAAAACAACACTTTATTATTTACATTTACATATACAAATACACTTTAACCTTTAATAATGTAGTGAAGTAAAATTTTAATTTGTAAGTAATAGAAAGTGGGACAAATGTGAGCACACTTGATGTTGAGGATGCGAAGAAAGAACACAATGGATGGAAACTGATCATCTGAATTGTGTTACATTTTGCAGGTCTGAAAGGTCCAGGACAAGAAGCATTGATATATATTATGATAGCATTTTCTTCATTTTTTGTGTGTATATAAAATGTAACAGCTCTGCAGCTTATGTGTTTAAATTTATTGTGGTGTTCTTGTTTTTATGTTTGTTTTTATATGTCGTTATTTTTACTGAATTCTAGATTGTAATGTAAATTTATTGAACAAAGAAATTAAAATGTTAAGTATGTATTTCTGTAATGGAGGGAGGATTTACTCTATAATGAAAGACAATAAATGATGGTTGTTTTAGAATGTGTGTGTGTGTGTGTGTGTGTGTGTGTGTGTGTGTGTGTGTGTGTGTGTGTGTGTGTGTGCTGTTTGCATTACTGCTCGTATTCCTGAGGTAAAACAGCGCCATCTTGTGTAACTGACCACTGAGCTTCAGAGGCTGTGCTAAGCTAATCTGTTCAGTAACATGTCAGTTAGAAAGATAAAAATAGGGACATGAAAACGTAAACTTTGAACTGTTTTTTTACACTAACTTATTCATTTTCATGCAGAGAAGTTGAACTTTTCTCAACGTCTCGGCTTATTGTTATTGGTACATTCGAGTTTATTGGCTTTGTTTGTCTAATATTTAAGTCTTAGAATTTCTACTGCAGCATCTTTTTTTCCAGATTCACCTAACTACTTACTTTTTTAACAAGTGTTGTGCTGTTAAAGGGAAATTGTAAACATAGGGGAACTTTAAGTTGCAAACTGGACACCGTCAATTTTAAAATGACATTTTTCCTTAAAATGGTGCATTTTCTCTGTTTTTGTGTTCTATGTTCTATTGTAAATTAAATAGGGGTTTGCGTAAAATGTTATTATATGCAAATCTCATAGTCTCTCTCTCTCTCTATAGATATATAGATATGTAAGAAGCTGGTTTTAAAATACTGTATTTATCTGGAGTTTAGTTTCAGTTTCTCCTCTTTGTCGCATGAACGATTACAGTGTGCTCCAGTAGAGGGCGCTGTGTGAATGTGCTCTATAATCACAAAAGAAGAAGAAGAAGAAAACGAGAATTATACATATCCACGATTCGGCAGGTGATGAAAACAATATCTGGCGTTTACAGTGTCTTAATTTATATGCTGTCTCCTGGGTTTATTACAAGGTGAGTTCATGTGGAGCTTCCTAAAATCAATGGCTCCCACTTCACACTGGCTGTAAGAGTAAATAAACCACAAATGGAAATTAAATCTCTGTTCAGGACACACATACTTCCTTGGACATATGAATCAGTGCAGCGATTTTTAACCGGAGTGATGATGATGGATGTCTCCAAATCTGTTGTCAGAAATGGAATGTTGGTTGCAACCACTGGTAAATGTTACAATGGCAACCTGAAGTAGGAATGCCTCATAGTACAGACACTGGTGTCATGCAAAATTAAAATCCAATATACAGGATATCCGAATGTCTCCATATAGAGGAGACTATGAACGCCAGCTGTACATCGATATATATATATATATATATATATATATATATATATATATATATATATATATATATATATATATATTATTATATATGCTACAGACATAAATCTTGTGTATGTGTTATTCTGAATGAACAGCTTTGAGGGTGTGAGAACAGAGGCTTGCATAACTCCTGGTGATGTGATATATCAACCCTATGAACCAAATGAATGGAGGATTGCAGACGAAATCTCTAAAAGAGGAAGAACCTGAGGATGAAAAATCCCCCTGTAAGACAAGTATGGGACTAAATCTCACTTTTTATGAGAACATGATGACTAGGAATATGAATAAAGGAAGCAGTCAGTTATTTTGTATTGTGTTTGTGATGCAACTTCAGGTAATGGCGCATCTGTCCATGAGGTCTACAAGACTCCTGTGGAACAGCAGAATGAAGGATTTCAGGAAAAGCTTATAAAAGAGGAAGGGCCTGATGATGATTATTTGTGTAAGTCACCTGGGAACACTTGGGTCCAATTTATATCCTAACACCTATACAATGAGTTACATATACTGTACAATATAACATAAAATTTTGTGGCTACCTGACCATCACACCTACATGTGAGTCCACCAACTGGTTCCTCAAACAAGGTTTCACACGGTTGTATAGAATGTCTCTGCACACTGTAGTATTTTCCACGGCTGCTCATCAGGGATTAATGCACACCATTCACCTTGACTGTTGATGTCTGTAAAGCTGCTTTGAGACAATGTCTGTTGTGAAAAGCGCAATAGAAATAAACTTGACTTGACTATTGCAATTTCCCTATGAATTAAGCAACACAAACACTGTTTCGGCATGGTGATGCTTCTGTGAACAAACATGCGCTCCATTAAGGCATGGTTGTTGTGAAGTTTAGACTGAAAAACTTTTGTGTCTTGCACAGAGCCCTGACTTCCTCAACCCCACTAAACACCTTATTGGATAAACTAGAACTAGAGACTCCTTACCCCTTTGTAAGCCAGTGTCTGATTTCACTAATATCGTTATAGTTGTGTAATCACTAATCCCCACAGTCATTATTTTAAGGATGTGTCATCCTTCTGATCAAGGATTGTTGTCCTTTGGATCAGACTTGGAGACACTGTGGTTGAACTGCTGTAGCACTGTACACCTTTCCAGAATCTTTACAAGATCTATGATGGATGCCCATAGTTTAGTTTGAGAGGGTATGTGCCATCTTTATTTTGAGGTCCCCTGCAAAAACATGACTCCTAGCTTTTACTGAAAACCAGCCAGTTGGGTACTGAGGTTAGAAGCTGTTTCAGGTGTTATCTTGGCTTTACTTTGCATTTGTCTCTGATAATCTATCAAATGTTTAGAGGACTATCCCACTGCACACACATGCTTTTTGACAAATGTCCAGCCTTAAATCAGGACTTAAATGATTGATGAAAAATGAATGGAAAGGAACGGAAATGGACTTGGGTTTTTGAGCGATCTGGTGAGTAATCTGGTGAGTCATGCCATGTGTTCCTAGATATACCACATGGGTATTTTCTGCCAGCTTATATGGCCTTCATGTTGAATCTTGATCACCGTAATGATTATGCATAATAGTTTCTGGTATAATCGGTGTCCTTTCAACATCATTTGAATGGCTACTAAATGAATTGTCATTTGTTTGAATGGCACAGTTGCCTTTCCTTTTATTACGACATAGCAGCTAATCAATTTACTTTCGTCCTCTCGTTCTAGACTGTGAGGTGTGCAAAACCTTCTCCATCAACAAGTGTGAAGTTCACAGTCCTCATCTTAAATCACACCACACAGAAGAGAAGCCATACAACTGCTCGCACTGCGGGAAGAGTTTTTCTTCACAAAGCAATGCGAGGGCCCATGAGCCCATTCATACGGGAGAGAAGCTGCATCGCTGCTCACAATGTGGGAAGAGTTTTGTCCACCAGAGCAGTCTGAGATCACATCAGCGCATTCACACCGGAGAGAAGCCGTACGAGTGCTCGCATTGTGGCAAGAGCTTTGGTCATAGAGATACCCTCAAGAAGCACCTGCACGTTCACACTGGAGAAAAGCCGTACAAGTGTTTACAGTGCGGCAAGTGTTTTAGTGACCGAGGAACTTTCCGATCGCACCAGTACATCCACACGGGAGAGAAACCCTATCACTGCACGGAGTGCGGGAAGATTTTTACTCGACACAGTTCTCTCCAGCAGCACCAGCGCGTTCACACCGGGGAGAAGCCGTATTACTGCTCAAAGTGCGGCAAGAGTTTCAGTCAGCACGGTACGCTCCTGCAGCACCAGCACACTCACACCGAAGAGAAGCCGTACCAATGCTCGCAGTGTCGCAAGAGATTTAACAGGCAGCGAAATCTCCAGACACACATGCGCATCCACACTGGAGAGAAGCCGTATCACTGCTCGCAGTGCGGGAAGAGTTTTAGTCATCATAGCACCCTGAAGCGACACCAGCGGGTTCACACCGGAGAGAAACCGTACCGCTGTTCATACTGCGGCAAGAGTTTTACTCAGCACGGCACCCTGCAATCGCATACCCGCATCCACACCGGAGAGAAGCTCCATCACTGCTCACAGTGTGGCAAAACATTCAACCGACAGAGCTCTCTCCAAATACACCAGCGCATTCACACGGGAGAGAAGCCTTATTGCTGCTCGCAGTGTGGGAAGAGTTTCAGTCAAAACGGTACTCTCAAACAACACCAGCGCGTTCACACCGGAGAGAAGCCGTATCACTGCTCACACTGCGGAAAGATTTTCAGCCAGCAGAGTACTCTCCACCAACACCAGCGCATACACACCAAGCAGAGCCTGTATCAGGATACAGCATGGGAAGAGCTTTAATGAAGACGTGTTCAGTCAGGAGAGGATGCAGTGCCACTGCTCAGAATGTGGACACAAATGCAAGAGAGGGTTTTACAATAGACAATGTTGACTAGTCAGTAGCAGTTAGCATAGCAGTAGAAATGAAGACCACCTATACGAAGGATTGTTTTCAAATGTAGTATATAAAAAATACACTGGACCAAAAATAGGCCATTGTGTAACAACAAAGTTTACCGTTCGTCCAGTAAGGCATGTAGAATGTGTTCAACCAAGTAGAGGGTGATGTTCTTGCTGGCTCTTAAGCAGTGTTTAAGATTATTTACAGCTTCTAAATGTAATTTTAACTCTTTTTAAATATACATTATATTAATTTTAATAGATTGATAATTATTCCATATTACTTCCTCTCAAATCCCATGTGATTGTTCATTTTTTAGATGGTACAAGAATTCAGACTTGACTGCAGCATGAACAAGAGACTGGATCCTCCTCGCAATTAGACCAAAACCTTAAATCTTCACTATCCGTTTTACTGGTACTCTTAATTTAAACTGGGACTTTGGGTTGGGATGAAGTTCAGGGACCATACACCAAGCTGACTCATTATAAACAAACTAAATAAATGTCATGTTCTCCTTACCTGTTCTGTATCACTCTTTAATACTGATTAACCACAAATATAGCTGCTTCTTCTTCTTCTTCTTCCTTCTCCCATTAGGGGTTGCCACAGTGGATCTCTATACTACCCTGTCCTCTACTTCTGCCTCTTTCACACAAACTACCTGCATGTCTTCCCTCACCACATTCATAAACCTCCTCCTTGGTCTTCCTCGTTTCCTTCTTCCTGGTGGCTCCATCCTCCGCGTCTCCTACAGATACACCCCATGTCCCTCCTCTACACATGTCCAAACCATCTCATTTGGACCTCTCTCACTTTGTCCCCAAAATGTTCTACATGCGCTGTCCCTCTAATAAGCTTATTTTTAATCCTGTCCATCGTCGTCACTCCCAATGAAAATCTCAACATCTTCAGCTCTGCTACCTCCAGCTCCACCTCCTGTCTTTTACTCAATGCCACTGTCTCTAATCCATACAACATCTCAGGTCTCACCACAGTCCTATAAACTTTCCCTTTCACTCTCACAGATACTCTTCTATCACAAATTACTCCTGCTATCACTCTTCTCCACCCACTCCACCCTGCATGCGTCTGTGGTGCTCTTCCTCGGCATGAAACCATACTGCTGCTCACAGATGGTCACCTCTTCTCTCAGCCTGGCTTCCACTACTCTTTCCCATAACTTCATGGTGTGACTGCTCAACTTTACTCCCCTGTAGTTACTGCAGGTCTCCACATCCCCCTCATTCTTAAAAATCAGTACCAGCACACCCCTTCTCCTTTCCTCAGGCATCTTCTCACCTTCCAGAATCTTGTCAAAAACTCCACTGCATCTCTCCTAAACATCTCCATGCTTCTACTGGTATGTCATCTGGTCCAAAGGACTTTCCACTCTTCATCCTCTTAATCTTCTTCTTCTTCTTCTTCTTTCGGCTGCTCCCATTAGGGGTCGCCACAGCGGATCATCCTTCTCCATACCACCCTGTCCTCTACATCTGCCTCTTTCACACCAACTACCTGCATGTCTTCCCTCACCACATCCATGAACCTCCTCCTTGGCCTTCCTCTTTTCCTCCTACCTGGTGGCTCCATCTTCAGCATTCTTCTACCAATATAATTCATGTCCCTTCTCTGCACATGTCCAAACCATCTCAATCTTGCCTCCCTCACCTTGTCACCAAAACATGCTACATGTGCTGTCCCTCTAATAAACTCATTTCTAATCTTGTCCATCCTCGTCACTCCCAACGAAAACCTTAACATCTTCAGCTCTGCTACCTCCAGCTCCACCTCCTGTCTTTTACTCAATGCCACTGTCTCTAATCCATACAACATCTCAGGTCTCACCACAGTCCTATAAACTTTCCCTTTCATTCTTGCAGATACCCTTCTATCACAAATCACTCCTGCCACTTTTCTCCACCCACTCCACCCTGCCTGCACTCTTTTCTTTACTTCTCTAACACACTATCCAATACTTTGCACTGTTGACCCCAGGTACCTGAACTCCTCCACCTTCTTCACCTCTTCTCCCTGCAACCGCATCACTCCACTGCCCTCCCTCTCATTCACACACATGTACTCTGTCTTACTCCTACTGACTTTCATTCCCCTTCTCTCCAGCGCATATCTCCACCTCTCCAGGCTCTTCTCAACCTGCTCTCTACTCTCACCACAAATCACAATATCATCTGCAAACATCATAGTCCAGGAGACTCCTGTCTGACCTCGTCCGTCAACCTGTCCATCACCACTGCAAACAGGAAAGGGCTCATGGCCGATCCTTGATGCAGTCCAACCTTCACCCTGAACCAGTCTGTCGTACCTACTGCACACTTCACTGCCGTCACACTGTCCTCATACATGTCCTGCACCACCCTCACATACTTCTCTGACACACCTGACTTCCTCATACAATACCACAACTCCTCTCTTGGCACTCTGTCGACGCTTTCTCTAAATCCACAAATACACAATGCAATTCCTTCTGTCCTTCTCTATACTTCTCCATCAACATCCTCAAAGCAAATAAGGCATCTGTGGTGCTCTTCCTCGGCATGAAACCATACTGTTGCTCACAGATGGTCACCTCTTCTCTCAGCCTGGCTTCCACTACTCTTTCCCATAACTTCATGGTGTGACTGATCAACTTAATTCCCCTGTAGTTACTGCAGGTCTGCACATCTCCCTTATGCTTAAAGATCGGTACCAGCACACTCCTTCTCCATTCCTCAGGCATCCTCTCCCCTTCCAGAATCCTGTTAAACAATCTGGTTAAAAACTTCACTGCCATCTCTCCTAAACATCTCACGCTTCTACGGTATGTCATCTGGTCCAACCGACTTTCCATTCTTCATCCTCTTAATCGCTGCTCTCACTTCCTCCTTACTAATCCTATCTACATCCTGCTTCACCAACTCCACATCCTCCAACCTTCTCTCTGTGATTTTCCTCATTCATCAGCTGCTCAAAATACTCCCTCCACCTTCTCAACACACTCTCCTCACTAGTCAACACATTTCCTCTCCATCCTTTATTGCTCTAACTTGCAGTACATCCTTCCCAGCTCGGTCCTCTGCCTGGCCAATCGGTATAAATCCTTTTCTCCTTCCTTAGTGTCCAACCTCTTATACAGCTCCTCATATGCCTTTTCCTTGGCTTTCGCCACATCCCTTTTACCTGCTGCCGCATCTCCTTGTACTCCTGCCTACTTTTCTCATCACTCTGTCGATCCCACTTCTGTTTTGCCAACCTCTTTCCCCTAATGCTCTCCTGCACTTCCTCATTCCACCACCACGTCTCCTTGTCTTGCTTTCTATTTCCAGATGTCACACCAAGTACTTTTCTAGCTGCCTCCCTCATCACTCCTGCAGTAGTTGCCCAATCATCCGGCACCTCTTCACCACCACCAAGCCCCTGTCTGACCTCTTCCCTGAACCTCACACTACACTCTTCCTCCTTCAGTTTCCACCATCTTATTCTTCTTTCAATCCTTACTTTCCTCCTCTTCTTCTTCGCCTCCAAAACCATCCTACAGACCACCATCCGATGCTGTCTAGCTACACTGTCCCCGCCAACACCTTACAGTCTCAATCTCCTTCAGGTTGCATCTCCTGCATAGCACATAGTCCACCTGTGTGCACCTTCCTCCACTCTTATCGTCACCCTATGATCCTCCTTCTTCTTAAAATACGTGTTCACCACTGCCATTTCCATCCTTTTAGCAAAATCTACCACCATCTGCCCTTCCACATTCCTCTCCTTAAAACCATACCTACCCATCACCTCCTCATCACCTCTGTTCCTTCACCTACATGCCCATTAAAGTCTGCCCCAATCACCAATCGTTCTTTCCTAGGTACACCATCTACCACTTCATCTAATTCACTCCAGAATCTTTCCTTTTCCTCCATCTCACAGCCAACTTGTGGAGCATAGGCACTGATGACATTTATCATCATCCCTTCAACTTCCACCTTCACGATCATCACCCTATCAGAAACTCTCTTCACCTCCACTACACTCTTACTGTACTCTTCCTTCAGAATCACCCCTACACCATTTCTCTTCCCATCCACACCATGATAAAACAGTTTAAACCCACCTCCAATGTTCCTGGCCTTACTCCCTTTCCACTTGGTCTCCTGAACACACAGCATATCTACCTTTCTCCTCTCCATCATATCAGCTATCTCTCTCCCTTTACCCGTCATAGTACCAACATTTAAAGTACCAACCCGAACCTCTACTCTCCTACACTGCTCCTTTTCCTGCCGTCTCTGTAGATGTCTTCCTCCTCTCCTTCTCCTCCTTCGGCCAACAGTAGCCCAATTTCCACCGGTACCCTGTCGGCTAACGATACCTGTGGCGGTCGTTGTTAACCCGGGCCTCGACCGATCCGGTATGAAATTCTCATTTGTGATCCGCATATTTGATTTGGCACATGTTTTACGCTGGATGCCCTTCCTAACGCAACCCTCCCCATTTACCCGGGCTTGGGACCGGCACTAAGAGTGCACTGGCTTGTGCCCCTAATGGCTGGGTTCTTCATCCTCTTAATCACTGCTCTAAATTCCTCCTTACTAATCTATCCACTTGGTCTGCTAGTACGTCTGGTGACATCTGAAGGTTACCGTTTTTCTCACGTTGAGATTAACACCAGAACATTTGAGAAACAATCTAATCAACAATCCATTCAATCCATATGCTTTGAAAAGGTACTGTCATTGTAAACTTCCATTGTGTTCATTCAGCTACAAGATCAGACAGTGATGTTGGAGGAGTTTGAGTTTCAGGTGTTCGTTAGGGCCACCTGAGATCTTTAGTACAAACCTTCACAGCAAAAGTCATATTTCGATGGAGCTCTGGGGAACATGGTTTGTTTAAATAGCTCTATTTTCCACAGACACGCTATGTGGTTCCATGGTGTAATGGTTAGCACTCTGGACTCTGAATCCAGCGATCCGAGTTCAAATCTCGGTGGAACCTGACTTTTTTATTTATATTCTTTTTATAGATTTTTCTTAACTCCTTTAAAAATCTAATTACATATGCATACTATCATGATTTAAAAATATCATGTAAAAACCCGCCTCAAATAAAATTCACTTCGGATTTATCCAGAACCGTCATGAAAACCGGATTAAGCCTGAGACCCAATCCCCGGCTCTGTAGTCTCGTTTAAATCTCGCGAGAGTTGGAGTTTCTTCGAACAAACATGGCGGCCGCGATGGATGTCGACACCCCGAGCGGGACGAACAGCGGGGCCAGTAAGAAGCGATTTGAAGTGAAAAAGGTGATTTCTGACCTTAAATCTAAAGAAACTGATCGGAATCCCGTTTTATGGTATTAATTGAAGCTCGCGGTTTTGTGGTCAGGTCAATGTGAGAGCGTTTCCTGGTGTGTCTTGGTAGCTAATGCTAATGCTAATGCTACACTGAGGAGATGATTAGGCACAATACATCTCACCATGTTCTCACTAAGTTTAGAAAAATAGATCAATTTACTCCAGTTACACTGTTATTTTACTTTTATTCATTATAGTGGTGTTTTTAAGATTTTCTGGAATTTTCTCCGCCCTTGAGCAATGATTTAATTTAATCTATAAAATGCTAATCCCAGATGTGATCACACCACAGGTTTATACACACATTTATATATAAAATTATAAATATATAGATATTAATATTACAGCTGTAACGGTACACAATTTTCTAAATTCTTGGTTCTGTTCAATTTCAAATTTGTTCAAATTTAAAAAAAAGCAAAACAAAACTGCTTCTTTATTATTATTATTATTATTATTATTATTATTATTTATTTCTGAGCATCTATACAACAATAAAAAGACTGCCTGCTTGGGTTAAGTTAAATAAAAAGTTAATGCAATACACTTGTTTTTTTTATTATATTGATTAATTTTAGTAATTTATTAAATTGGCACAAAGTAAATTGATTGAATAAATAGATTTTATGTCTTTTTACATTTTAATGTTTAATTTTCTAAAATTCTGTTCTACATATTTCCGCATGCGTGTTGACAAATGAATTTAAGAGACGCACAAGATATTTATTTATCCTTTAAATATATTCGGATCGCCAGATATGCAGTAAAACCTTTTGGAACTGATGTGCAGAACAAACTGAGTTTTCACATATTTGTGTTTCTGGTACGGATCAAGTAGTGACCGTGACCAAACCCTTTCCATCTATAATGACAAAAAAGAGGTGTCTTCTAAAATCTAAGGTGTTCTCCTCTAAGAAGAAACGAAAAGTGGCGTGGTGTTTTGCCTCTAACCCGAATCTCTGGCTGTGTTGCAGTGGAACGCTGTAGCTCTGTGGGCCTGGGACATCGTAGTGGACAACTGCGCCATCTGCAGGAACCACATCATGGACCTCTGTGAGTGTTTCCTCAGAAATCTTCCTTGCGTTGAGGACGCGTGCAGTCAATCCCACAAACACCACACACACACACACACACACACACACACACACACACACACACACATTACATACGATTGAGTTATTCGGTGAGACGTTTGGTCTTTGTCTCGCCTGAAAAAGGTCTTTGGTGCTTAAAATTCCAATGGAATGCTTGTTTTTTTGGGGGGGTCTGGAAATATAAGTGAAATCCAGGTAGATGAGAAGATGAAGGTATTAACAGCCGTCTTCAGCGATCTGATCACCAGTGGAAACCTGGTGTTCTGCTTGACCCTCTGGTGATCGCTCATGATAGGATGTAATGTGTCATCTTCTCTACAGGAAGGCGTTTAATACAGCCGTCTTGGAATTCTGGAAACACGTCGTATCATCAGCATCTTTTACAAACACGTAATCCATTAATGAAAATTAGAAAACGTACTTTGCCTTCATTCAATCAAACTTTGGGAAAATGTCTACACATCAGTACAGCACAGAATGGAGAGGGGAAAAAAACTATTCGATGGAAATGTCTTGTTGATGTGAGAGAGAAACTGGATGGTGGGAAAAATAACGGCCAGACTCACCAGGTTCAAGCGACCAGGAAGAATCTAGTGCCTCCTGTAGTCACTCTTTACAACCGTGCTGAGCAGAAAAACATCTCTGCATGCACAGAACAGGTGGATGAGCTCCCAAACCAGGGGGTGACCTCAGGTTCTGTTTCTGTCAGCCAAGAACAGGAGTCTGACTCGCACACTCGCAGCTTCAGTGCCTGTTTGAAATGTTTTTTGTATGTTTTTAGGTATTGAGTGTCAGGCCAACCAGGCTTCTGCCACATCAGAGGAGTGCACAGTGGCCTGGGGAGTCTGTAATGTAAGACACACACATCTGGAGTTCTCCAGCTGTTCACTGCATTATTATATTTTAGTGTTAAAACAAGATGTATAAGTGATGTGTGTGTGTGTGCAGCATGCATTTCATTTCCACTGCATCTCTCGCTGGCTGAAGACGAGGCAGGTGTGTCCTCTGGATAACAGGGAGTGGGAGTTCCAGAAGTGAGTGACCTCTCTCTAATTTTTCTCATTCACAGTGTGTATACTTTATATATAGTGTGTGTGTGTAATATATGTGCTCTGATTTCAGGTACGGACACTGAACACCGAGGGTTCACAACACGCTTTCATTTTTACTGTTTTTTTGTTCTGCAGTTTGTGCTTTTGAAATGTAATGGATCATTATATAAGTAACAGACTGTGTGTGTGTGTGTGTTGGGGGTAAAACACAGATTTGAGTGGAGGGTAAAATTACAGTGTTGAAGCAGTTACCAGTCTGAACATTAGCATCCTGTATGAGTTTTATTCCTATTATACCATCATTACAATATTTCTTTATTAGTAGCATTTTTTTTTTAAAGATCTACTTCTAGTTGGTTGGGCAGTTGGTCTGATTTACGATTTCGCATCTCTACTTACTGCGTTATTGTTTCTGCGGTAACTCGTTTAACAGTTACTATTACATCAGTTTGTTGAAGTCGTGTTTAATTGTTGATAAAGGAATATCGAGTTCTGGTGTTACAGGAAAATAATCAGATCAGTAGTTTGGTGTTTTACTGTAACAGTTTATTACTTAACAATAATAAATAAATCTTCACTCCAATCAATCCAAGACTCCACTGTGACTGTTTTTACCAAAAAAGATTCATTACTACACAAAAAACAGGACAGCAACTCTGCAACAACTGAAACCTTTATTGACTGAAATAATCCTTCAGAGCCATTTGAGATAGAAATACTCCTGAATCAGGGGACAAAAAAACAACAGTGAATTTATTCTCCCTGTGTGACAGAACAGGTCAGAAAATAAAGAACGAGCCTGAAAAACGTGAGAGAACCTGACAGGATGGAACCTCAGCGTGAACATCTCGTCAGTTCGGCTTGAATGAAGTGCAGTGAGAGGGTCCGGGACAGAGGGATTCGGGGATACAGTCAGGGGGAGAAGAAAAGAAATGCAAGGCAGTGATTTAGACCTTCTCGAAGCCACTCTCTGTGATTCAGGAAGTGTTCGAGACCACATCCACCCCCCCCCCTTTTATTTTTATGGTAATAGATTAGACTGATTAGCCGTTCCCTGCCCCTTGTTTTCGTCCCGGTGGTGTTCTAGTAGCCCTGAAACCTAGTGTACGAGTTTCTACACATTTCTCTCCCCTCGATCTGGTCAGCAGAGGAGGAAACGGATCATGTAAGCGAGAAAGAGATTGTTATAGAGAGTAAGTGCTATGGCAGAGTGTCGGCCTCCTAGGCCTGAGGCCCGCTGAACTTGGAGCTCAGTTTGTTGATGAGAGCCATGATCTTCGGGTTGGACTGGTACTTGGAGATGTTTGCTGGGTTCTGAGCCACGTCCTGGAAGGCGGCCATCACTTCAGGGTCCTACAGACACACACAAGGTAAAAAAGACAGATTAAAGACCGTTCCCTGCGACGACTCACCTGGGAGCATTTTTGTAGTGAAGCTCGTTCATGAATGATTCATTCGTTTAAAACCGGATTAATGTGTCTCAAGAACGAGTCGTCTCCAAGAGCGATTCACTCATTTTCTACTGAGCAACGCTAAATCTCTAACAGATACTGAGAAGGTGATCAAAGGAACGAAATAAACCAAATGACTAAAAAATTTATTTTGATGAACCAGGTTTAAAGAGTCACTAAAATGATCCGATCTTCCCATTTCTGATCTCCATGATGGGGAGCTCAGGGTCTGCTCCAACAAAAATCTTTACACATTTATCCAGATCATCTCCTTTCTACAGCTAAGGGTTCATAACCGAGGCAGTTTGATGGTGCCGGTGTGTCCACTTGTGACCATCTGATCAGAAGTCCAACCCAAACATCTTACCCGCTGAACTACCACTTCACGATCACGCAATCCGATATATAAATAGTGAACTGTTTGTCTCCTGGTCAATCACCTATTTGATCCATTGTTGAGGAAAGTGTCAGGGAGGTTCCTCCACACCACCACTTCTGACTCAACACAGAGATGAACCTATTTGTTGTAACTCAAAGATATTAGATTTTAAAGTTCTTTAGTTACACTATATGGATTTAAATGTGCTTCTTCTCCACGTCTCCACTTTGTTATAACGTCCACTTTTCTGAGATGTTGTTCCACTAGATTTTATGGAGTGTTCTGCTCACTCAGCTACAAGAGGTGAGATGAGGAGGCATTTACATTTCATGCCCAAGGTGCTTTGCAGCTCTATAGCAGGAGATCTATATGGAGCTAGCTTTGTGCACAAATGTCATGCTGGAACAGGTTTTGGTTCTCCTTGTTCATGCTCCTGCATCCAAAGACGTTCTACACAACTCTGTGCCTTTAAGATGGTTGAAGAAAACCTCGAATCAGGGGTTCCAATACTTTTGGAGGGCTCAATCCCACTAAAGCTATGACCAACTGTTCTGAGAACCAAGTGGTGATGAAGTAGGTGAGAAAATGGTTCCTCACCTTCATGGCCATGAGCACCTCGGGGTCGTTAAAGAGCTCCTGCAGGCCTGGCATTCCGAACGGAGATCCGCCTGGAAAACCTCCGGCACCTACAGGAGACACACACAGTAACATTAACACTTAGTATTCAGACATGCGTGCACACACACACACACACACACACACACACACACACACACACACACACACACGAGTTTATTAGTACCTGGGAATCCTGGGAAACCTCCTTGTGCTCCTTCTCCTGCTTGCTGCCTGGCTTCCTGCTCCTACACACACACACACACACACACACACAGGTTAGCAATACACTCTGTTCACTTTTGTATGAAGTCTGAACACCCCTCTGTCTCACCCTCTGTGCTCTCTCATGCTCCTCCCTGGCTTTCTTCACTCGCTCCTGTCTCTCTCTGATCTCTCTCTCCTCTCGTTTACGCTCATATTTACGCCGGTGCTCCTGGATCTTATGGGCCTGTGAACACGAACACACACACACAATATATTAAAAGGCAGATACTAAAAAGTGGGGCATACTGAAGAGAGTGTGTGTGTGTGTGTGTGTATGTATATATACACACTTTAGGCTGAACCTCCTTCAGCATGGCACTGGCATCATCATCATAATCCAGTTTGCAGGCTGTTGCCAAATCTTTAGCTGCATCTTCCCAATGTCCAAGTAACCTGACACACACACACACACACACACACACACACACACACACACATCAGCAGCATGTTCCTCTCACACACACATCAGCAGCATGTTCCTCTCTCACACACACACACACATCAGCAGCATGTTCCTCACACACACTGCATGCGTGTCTCGTCCTCACCTGTGTGCTTTCCCTCTCCATTTATAAGGCTGAGCAGAGTCGGGGTTTATGTCTATCGCTCTGTCACAGTCTCGAATCGCTGCATTCGGCTTCTGCATCTTAATGTACACACTGACACACACACACACACACACACACACACACACACACTTTACTCACATTTAAATATAAAATAGTATATTATTCCCTGTATAGTTAATAAGTGTTAACCGTGTGTGTGTGTTTATATGTGTTACCTGTTTGTCTTGGTTTGTGTGTGTGTGTGTGTGTGTAAGTTAGTTACCTGGCTCTCTTGGCGTAGAGTATAGCTGATCGTGGATTCAGTTTGATGGCTTCAGTAAACAGATCCAGAGCTTTCTGCAGCTCTCCTGCACGCACACACACACACACACACACACACACACACACACAATCAGATCAGCTACAGTAAGTCCAGTAAGTGCCACAATGGTGTGAGGTGTGTAGGTTCCTCACCCTCTCCCAGTGCATCAATTGCCTGCACCTTCTTCTCATTTGCCTGATCCATCATCTCCTCAGTCACCTGAGATTTTGAAGATTGAAACACTCTTGAACTATGTAATGTCAGTGAGACAAAGAAAATGTACCCCAGGATGAGGTAAAGCTGTGGGAAGCTCAGAAAAAAAACACACACCTCCAGGTTCTCGTAGTCACCCATCTCCTGAACCTCATCTGTGTCTGGTTCTATCACTCCTTCGTTGTCAATCTCTACAGAGGAGAAACATCTCACATCATTCAACTATATCAGCAGAGTATCATCACCACAGCACGGAAAAGATTCTCACTCTGCAATTACCTAATTCACTCTCCTCACTCTCAGTGGGCGGGGCCGGCTCGGCCTTCGGGGGCGGGGCTGTGTTAGGAGGCGGAGTCGCATCACATGGACATCTTCCCTGTTTGTTGGTGAGATCAGACATGTGAAAAACAATGCATGGTAATGCTAACACAAGTGACACCTTATAGTTTTACAGCTGGTTTGTGGGTGTGGCCTAGACAGCCTTTTTTTTTTTTAACTTCTGAGGAGAAACATTCGCAGGTACAAACTGTTTAACTTAAGAACATTCGTACTACGTCTACATGTTTGACCTTTGTACTGGCCTCCTTCTGGGCTCGGATTAGCAAAACATCTGTGCTAGCTATGCTCGCTGACCAAAAGCACTGACGGTCCCTGCTACGTCCCTCCATGCTTTCCCCATCATATCTCTATACAAGTTCATCTAGAAGTCATATATTACAGGAGAAAAAAACTGAACCGTGGTTATAAGGCCTTTTCAATTTTTCACTGATCAAAAGTATGAGCTTAAAATGTAAGCGGTCCGAGCATACGTTTGGAGTATTATATTTGAACACTCTTGTAATGCTTCTTATTTGGAGCTTTGTCTCTCTCAACACACACACACACACACGTGTAACATGCAGCGTGGTGAACTGGTGCTTAGTCACGTGTGAACGACGTGTCCTTCACCTGGCAGCCTGACTTTTTAAGTGGTGGAATGGTCGCTCCCAGTCTGAAACACACACACACACACACACACACACACACACACACACACACAAAGAGGCTGAATGAGTAATGTGTGTCACACAGAATTTGATTTATCAAAATAAACAAATCGTTTCGAGTCATTTTAGTTCATTTCGTTTCTACAGTGTCTATGGGAGTCACGTGATAAAGAACTGACTCGGATTAGGAGAGTGTGGAGAGATGAACTACTCCATTCTGGTTCCTGTACATGACCTACTGAGATGTTGCGATGCTTTGCTGAGTCGAAAATGAACGAATCACTTAGTGAATCGACTCGTTTTTCTGAGTCACATGAACGAATCGTTTGTAAACGACCAGCACTGCTGTATTGTATAAAGGCTGGTGTGTGTGTAATTAGGAAAGTATGGGACACGTGCAGCACAGTGTGTAATGAGATGTTTCCTCACCCATGCAGCCAGGTGCGGAAGAACTCCATCTCGGGCAGGTGCAGCACATCAGGGTTCTCCTTACACAGCTGCACGAAGCCCTTCAGCTCCGACACTTTCCGCGGGTCCATCACGGGCACCTGGCGAACACGCAGACACGCGCTTTATCCAGACTTTAATCACTATTCACTACTACTGTTTATTACTATCAACAAATAAACAAACAAACAAACAGCGCGAGCGCGCGTCACGGCGCACGCGCGCGGTCTCGCGACGGAACATTCTGGAAAGAAACGCGCGAGCCGCTACCGAGTCCCTCCGCGTACCTTCCGACTCTATACCTCGGGTTGCAGAGAAGCAGGAATCGGGGGAGGTAAAGACCTTTATTTCTTTTTCTCTCAGGTTTTATTTGTTTGTTTATTTATTCACTGTTTTCCTCTGTTCCCGTGCACGCGCGCAGCAGCTCAACAGAGACTCCGCAGACCTGGAGGAGAGGAGGAGGGGGTCCGGAGTCAACTGGCGTCGCGCTGTGTGTGACGTCATATTGTGCGTCGGGCCAATCGGAGCGCACAGGGCGCGGGCTGTCCGGCAGAGTGCCTGTCCTGAGAGAGAGAGAGAGAGAGAGAGAGAGAGAGAGAGAGTGATTTAAATATTCAAAATAATAATCAATTATAATACAATTATTTATATAAATGCATTTCTGTTTAATAACAACCTATTCGTGAGTCAGTGAGATTTATGTTGCATGTTTTTACTCAAAGCGACAAAATGCTATAATAATGATTATTATATTTATTATAATTGTATTCAGGGACGCAGTAATATTTGATCACTTAATTCTATTCGTGTTATTAAACTTGTATAATAACAAACAGCAAATATTTTATATTCTGAGTGTCTGAAGGAGAGATACAGAAGATCTTTTTCTCCCTGCTGCTATTAGACTTTTTGGATCCCACTACATGTGTGGAGTTTTGACATTGGACCTCCTGCAGTGTTTAAAGGCTCTGGCATGGAGAAGCTGATGCTCCAGTACTCATGTTAGTTCTCACTCTCCAGTGTTCTGTATTGTTGAAAGATTTATGATCAAACTCTTGATGTCACCCAGATGAGGATGGGTTCCCCTTTTGAGTCTGGTTCCTCTCAAGGTTTCTTCCTCATAACATCTAAGGGAGTTTTTCCTTGCCACAGTCACCACGGCTGCTCATCAGAGACAAATTCACACCATTCACCTTAACTGTTGATTTGTGTAAAGCTGCTTTGAGACAATGTCTGTTGTGAAAAGCGCAATACAAATAAACTTGACTTGACTTGACTTTATAATCAGAGCTGCTCAGTGAACCAGACACCAGAATACACCCTTATTACTGTTTAACTACAATAATAACAATAACAGTGTTCATGAAATAAATGTACAATAACACTAATATATAAAACCGTGCAATATCACTCATGTGCAGTATGTTTAAAATCATAAATACTTTATTGGTCTCTTTTTCTTTTGTGTTTATACACTGTAATGTATATACTTGTATTATATATATATATATATATATATATATATATATATATATATATATATATATTTGCAATTTTCTTTTTCTTTGCGGCTGTAACACAGAAATTTCCCCACTGTGGAACGAATAAAGGTTGATCTTATCTTATTTCAAAAGTATCCTAAGCTCCTAAATATATTACTTTATTATATAATAATGGTGTCAGTGGTGTTAAAAGTCTTAATTGTATATAAATAATTTCTAAATATTAATTACTATTGTTGAAAAATGATCAATTTTCCGGCTTAAAAAAAAAACAAAAAGTATTTTCTTGATGTATTTGTAATTTGATTGTTTTATATTTTGATTGAAGGTTTAGAAATGTGTTCATTAATGTTTTAAAAAAAAAAGTAAAAACTTCTCGTTTGTGCATCACGTGTCGGGTTTAACACGTTTTCATTTCTGTTTATTTGTAGACTTTTTTCAGATCATAAATGTGTTATGATGTTTGGTTTATTATTCATGTTCATATATCAAAACATGTTTTAATAAATATTTAAGTAAAAAAGCATTCTTTTCATCTCAAAAGATTTTCCTCAAAGCACAATATAAATGGAGTATTTGTGACCCAAACTTTGATCTGGAGAACTTATGGACCTTCTCTCACACACTCTTTATTTTAAATAAAATTGAAGAACTCGATGTAAAAATAGAT